>NC_070578.1:37837928-37842928 GCF_027409825.1 Scomber japonicus
TGGAGGGAGGGAGAAAGGACAGATGGAAGGAAGGAAGGGAGGAAAGAAGGAACAGTCAAACAGGTGGTAGGACACTACCTTTAACTCTCAGAGCTCCAAACACATTAACGTTTCCTCTCGTCTCTTTTCAGACAAGTGGTTGCTTGGCACCGACCGTACTGCGTGGACCTGGAGGAAAGCACCTTCTCTCACCTGCGCTCCTTCCTCGAGAGATACTGTGACGGCATCAACAGTGAAGTTCCTCCTCTCCCCTTCCCTTCTTCCAGGTAAACACATCACTCCGTCTGCTAGTGACTCTGAGGAGAGGAAGAGAAGTTATTTTTAAACTCATTCATGTATTTCTGGCTGTTGGTTTATTTAATCTGTGTTTACTTGCAAAGGAATAAAATTAGCAGCACACACTCGCTAAATACTGCTAGAATAAAAAACAATGGTGATCTAGTGAGAAGCATTTGGCTGCAGACTAAAAGCTTACGTCTTATTTATTTTATTTTATTAGTTTATTTGTCAGTGACAGTATCTGTACATATGCCAGAATTAGAAACAGATTTAAAACATTATCAGACAAGTGAGTTATAATAAGTATAAAACAGAGAGTGACATAAGCAGCACCCTTGAGTGTATGCTTGAGTGTATAAGTATAGCAAGTATACTACAGACCATGTACTTGTAGTGTACTAGAAAGTTTACTAATTTAATTTACGAAGAAGAAAAAGAAGACAGCAGCTCTGGCAAAAAAAATATAAAAATAATAAACGTTAACCCCGCTAGCCGGCTAATAAACGTTAGCCCCGCTAGTCTGCTAATAAACGTTAGCCCCGCTAGTCTGCTAATAAACGTAAGCCCCGCTAGCCGGCTAATAAACGTTAGTCCCGCTAGCCGGCTAATAAACATAAGCCCCGCTACTCTGCTAATAAACGTTAGCCCCGCTAGCCGGCTAATAAACATAAGCCCCGCTAGTTTGCTAATAAACGTTAGCCCCGCTAGCCGGCTAGTAAACGTAAGCCCCGCTAGCCGGCTAATAAACGTTAGCCCCGCTAGCCGGCTAATAAACATAAGCCCCGCTACTCTGCTAATAAACGTTAGCCCCGCTAGCCGGCTAATAAACATAAGCCCCGCTAGTTTGCTAATAAACGTTAGCCCCGCTAGCCGGCTAGTAAACGTAAGCCCCGCTAGCCGGCTAATAAACGTTAGCCCCGCTAGCCGGCTAATAAACATAAGCCCCGCTACTCTGCTAATAAACGTTAGCCCCGCTAGCCGGCTAATAAACATAAGCCCCGCTAGTTTGCTAATAAACGTTAGCCCCGCTAGCCGGCTAGTAAACGTAAGCCCCGCTAGCCGGCTAATAAACGTTAGCCCCGCTAGCCGGCTAATAAACATAAGCCCCGCTACTCTGCTAATAAACGTTAGCCCCGCTAGCCGGCTAATACACGTAAGCCCCGCTAATAAACGTTAGCCCCACCCCCAGTCCGCTGACGTTATTGGTTCTTGCTTTAGACCAGCAAAGAGTTGGCGCTCGCTCTGGCTCCCGTTCTGAGCTTTGGTGGTGGAAAAGCAAAGAACCGGTGCTTAGTCAGGCTCTGGCTCCGAACCAGCTCCAGCTCGGTGGAAAAGAGACATTAGAGATATAGATTGGTGTATAATTATAAATATATCTTCATATATGCCGATTTTAAAATGCCAACTGTATTTTCTCAGGGAGCATCATAACTTCCTCAAGCTGTGCCTTCGGCTTTTGTCCAATCACCTGGCTCTGGCTCTGGCCGGCGGCGTCGCCACCAGCATCTTGGGTCGGCAGGCCAGACCTCTGAGGAACCTGCTCTTCAGACTGATGGACTCCTCCGTGCCAGATGAGATTCAAGAGGTAAGAAAACAGAGATGTCAGCAGGAAAAGTTTCATGATCGATAAAGACAATGAGAAGAGACAATGAAGCTCAATAATGTGTCAGATAAAACGTTGAGTGGGAGAAAAGAGGAGGGAAGGACATTAAATATTTAAGGCTGAACTTTACTTGCCTGGTATTGATTGACAGCTCTTAGTTCCCACCCTTGGCGGGAGGGAGGAAGGAAAGAAGGACAGAAGGGAGGAAGGAAGGAAAGGAGGGAGGAAGGAAGGACAGGAGGAAGGAAGGAAAGGAGGGAGGAAGGAAAGAAAGAGAAGGAGGGAGGCAGTATGGACAAACCGAAGGAAGGAAGGGAGGGAGGAAGGAGGGAGGGACAAAGGAAAAGAGGAAGGGAGGAAGGTAGGGGGGGGAAAGAAAGAGAGATGGAGGGAGGAAGGAAAGAAGGACATAAGGGAGGAAGGAAGGACAGCAGGAAGGAAGGGAAGGAGGAGGAAGGAAGGAAAGGAGGGAGGAAGGAAAGAAAGAGAAGGAGGGAGGGAGGAAGGACAAACCGAAGGGAGGAAGGAGGGAGGGACAAAGGAAAAGAGGAAGGGAGGAAGGTAGGGGGGAGGAAAGAAAAAGAGATGGAGGGAGGGAGGATAGAAAGGAAGGAAAGAAGGACAGAAGGGAGGAAGGAAGGAAAGGAGGGAGGAAGGAAGGAAGGACAGGAGGAAGGAAGGAAGGACAGGAGGAAGGAAGCAAAGGAGGGAGGAAGGAAAGAAAGAGAAGGAGGGAGGGAGGAAGGACAAACCGAAGGAAGGAAGGGAGGGAGGAAGGAGGGAGGGACAAAGGAAAGGAGGAAGGGAGGAAGGTAGGGGGGAGGAAAGAAAGAGAGATGAAGGGAGTAAGGAAAGAACAGAAGGGAGGAAGGAAGGGAAGGAGGGAGGAAAGAGAGAGGAAGGAAAGTATGAGATGGAGGGAGGGAGGAAGGACAAACGTAAAGAAGGGAGGGACAAAGAAAAAGAGGAAGGGAGGAAGGTAGGGGGGAGGAAAGAAAGAGAGATGGAGGGAGGGAAGAAAGAAAGGAAGGAAGGCGGGAAGAAAGGAAAGGAGGGAGGAAGGAAGGAAGGAAGGAAGGAAGGAAGGAAGGGGAGAAAATGGAGGGAAGGACATTAAATATTTAAGGCTGAACTTTACTTGCCTGGTATTGATTGACAGCTCTTAGTTCCCGCCCTTGGCTCTGATTGGTTGGTAGGGCGAGGCTCCCCTTTCATCCTCCCTTCTGTCCTTCTTTCCTTCCCTCCTTCCTTCTTTCCTTCCTCCCTCCATCTCTCTTTCTTTCCTCCCCCCTACCTTCCTCCCTTCCTCTTTTCCTTTCTCCCTCACTCCCTCACTCCCTTCTTTCCTTCCTCCCTTCCTTCTTTCCCTCCCTTCCTTCTTCCTCCCTTCCTTCCTAAATCCCCTCCATCCTTCCTTCCTCCCTCCTTTCCTTCCTTCTTCCTCCCTTCCTTCCTAAATCCCCTCCATCCTTCCTTCCTCCCTCCTTTCCGTCCTTCTTCCTCCCTTCCTTCCCTGACTTGAGGAGAACAGGAGGGTTAAGACAACAATTGCCAACAAGTTGTTCACCTGTCGGCTATTATGACATCAGGTCAAGTGACAGTATGTTGACGTGTGTGTGTGTGTGTGTGTGTGTGTGTGTGTGTGTGTGTGTGTGTGTGTGTGTGTGTTTGTGTTCGTCCCATCAGGCGGTGATCGAGACTCTTTCTGTGGGTGCGACCATGCTGCTGCCTCCGCTGAGAGAAAGGATGGAGCTTCTTCACTCGCTGCTGCCTCAGGGCCCCGACAGATGGGAGAGCCTCTCCAAAGGACAGGTACCCAACGCAGCCAGAGCTTCCTTCCTGCTCATTTATAATCAGACTGGAAGGTTTGAGAAGCTGGAACAACCAATCCTGTAATGAGCAATGTTGGCATCAGACGGGGAGTTCTGGTCCTCTGAAATGAAGCCAACCAGGAAGTAACTTAGAGCTGCATTCTATCAAAAGGCCACCAGGGGGCGACCGTCTCTATACAAGTCAATGGAGAATTCACCAACTTCTCACTTGATTTCTAACCTCAGTAAACGTTTTCAAAATGTGTTTATGGTCTCAATCGCTAGTTTAAAGCCTTCTTCAATGCAGTATGATGTTCATTTGTGACATTTTGGCCTCCCTGATTTTATATGTGACGATAAAGCAGGGTATGCATTAGGGCGTGGCTACGTCCTGATTGACAGGTTGATTGCCCAATGTCCTCGAGATCCAGCCCTCGCAACCATAGCAACCTCCCCACTCCGCCCATGGCCCCGCCTCATGCCCATATAAGTAGAATCCGTGTTTTTATTTTTCCCAGCATGCACCTGAAATTTTCAAGATGGCGCTGCCTAGATTCGAAACTATTGGCTTCCGAGCAGCAGTCCACAAACCAATGGGTGACGTCACGGATGTTACGTCCATTTCTTTTATACAGTCTAAGGATAAAATCCGATACTTGTTTTTTGGCTTTATCGGATCGTGACACCCCTAGTTCAGTGTGTCTTTTTTTATTATTTGATTAACATCGGAGGCTTAAATGATTGAAATTGAGCATCTGATCTACTGTAAGAAGCTTGGATCCATTAAACATCTCATTACCCTTTAAACATTAGCTCACAACCACCAGATTAAGACCCACTGATATAAATGAATGTACTTAGGGCTTGTGTAGATAACAGAGTGGGTCATTTGATGATGATGATGATGATGATGATGATGATGATGATGATGATGAATGCAGCTTTTACTCTATGAAGACGTTGGTTTATTCGTCACTCTATGTGGTCGGTTGTGAGGTTGCTGTAAAAGGTTTTGATTGATTTTTTTTTCTTTTTTTAAGTGGTCTCTCTGAGCCGCAAAGTTTTGACCGTCGTCTTAATGCACGTCTCAACAACATGAAGTCAGTCTTTGTTTCCAGTAGGTCAGCTTTGAAGTCCAGCTTTAAAATGTATCAAGCTTTCATCAATGACGAGGGCTGACGAAGTAGGACCAAAACTTCAAACACCACAATATACGTCATTTCATCTCCAGATAACGATAAATATCACTAGCTAGCAGCCGAGTTAGCCACCAAGCTAGTAGCTGAGTTAGCCGCCGAGCTAGCCAC
>NC_070578.1:37847928-37880703 GCF_027409825.1 Scomber japonicus
CTTCCTTCCTTCCTTCCTTCTTTCCTTCATGTCTTCTTTTCACACCTTCCTTCCTCCCTTCTCTCTTTCCTTCCTTCCTTCCTTCCTGTCTTCTTTTCCTTCCTTCCTTCCTTCTTTCCTTCTCCTCACTCTGCTTCTCTCTGCCTTTTTGAGTGAATGCAAATATTTTAAAAGGTTTGCACATGCTCAGTCTGATCTCACGCTGTCTTCAATGGGCAACATAGCATCTCTCTGTTTCTAGGCGTGGCATTATGTCATAAATAAGTTATAGCCATAGACTGCACATCTTTTCAATCAGACTTCTAGGAGAGAGGGGGAGGAATAAACATAGAAGCATTCTGGGTAAATGTACAAAATGCAAAGTCAACCTGCAAAATAGATACTTCTAAAAATCATAAGGGGACAGGAGGATGTGTTAGGCAGTGTTTCCCATTAATTATACAGACTGTCTAATTTCTGTCACCACAGTTTCATAGTGAGCCAAACATGTCTGTAATGAAGCACAAACTTGTTTAGAGGACACATTTTTTTATGTTTTATAGATATAACTTCTTAATTTTGCTCTCAGATTTAAAAATGTGCTCCCACACCCTCTTGTTTTCATCCCTTCCTTCCTTCCATCTTTCCTTCCTTCATGTCTTGTTTTCATCCCTTCCTTCCTTCCATCTTTCCTTCCTTCATGTCTTCTTTTCTTTCCTTCCTTCCTTCCTCCTTACCTTACTTCCTTGGTGTCTCCTTTTCCTTCCTTCTTTCCTTCCTTCATGTCTTGTTTTTCTGACGATCACAAAGTTGTCCTGCAGTTATTTAAAAGTCATGTGACTAATCTCTTCTCGAGGAACTGCTGGGACGACACGTATCGTACATGTTATGTGTGCAGTTGTGTATGAGGCGGACTTGAAAGGCCGAAGCCTCATGATGTTCAGGATCATGACGCTATGATGTCATCTATCTAATTTCAGGACTCACATGTTGTTGTTTCATCTCTGCTGTTAAATTAGATTATAATGTTTGTTTCTGGTTTAACTGAAGCACAAACTACTGGTTGGGTAGCCAATACTCTTTCTTTCCTTCCTTCCTTCCTTCCTTCCTTCCTTCCTTCCTTCTCTCTTTTCTTCCTTCCTTCCTTCCTTCCTTCCTACCTTCTCTCTTTTCTTCCTTCCTTCCTTCTTTCCTTCATGTCTTCTTTTCATACCTTGCTGTCTTCTTTTCCTTCCTTCCTTCCTTCTGTCCTTCTTCTGTCTTTCCTCCCTTTCTTCCTTCTGTCCTTCCTTCCTTCTGTCCTTCTTTCCTTCTGTGCTTCCTCCCTTCCTTCCTTCTGTCATTCTTCTGTCTTTCCTCCCTTTCTTCCTTCCTTCCTTCTGTCGTTCTTCTGTCTTTCCTCCCTTTCTTCCTTCCTTCCTTCTGTCGTTCTTCTGTCTTTCCTCCCTTCCTTCCTTCTGTCCTTCCTTCCTTCTGTTCTTACTCCCGTCCTTCCTTCCTTCCTTCCTTCTGTCCTTACTCCCTTTCTTCCTTTATTCCTTCCTTCTGTCCTTACTCCCTTTCTTTCTTTCTTTCTTCCTTCCGTCCTTCCTTCTGTTCTTCATCTGTCCTTCCTTCCTTTCTTCCTTCCGTCCGTCCTTCCTTCCTATCTTCCTTCCGTCCGTCCTTCCTTCATATCTTCCTTCCTTCCTTCCTTCCTTCCTCCCTCCCTCTCTTCCTTCCTTCCTTTTTAGTAGCCATGTACATTTATAAATCTCCTCTTCTCTCCTCTCTTCTGTTCCCAGAACTCGAGCAGCGTGGCTTTGCTGCACAAACATCTGCAGCTCCTGCTGCCGCACGCCACCGACATCTTCTCCCGCTCGGCCACTTTGATTAAAGAGAGTTCCTGGAACGGCAGCATACGAGAGAAGCTGCAAGGTAAAGAGCAGTAATTCATCATTTAAGCAGCAGAATGAGCCTCCTGGCCTCTCAGTCTGTCTCTGAGCTGACCTTATTATCCTTCCTGCTTGTTCACATCATCAAACTCTTCACATCACTGCTTGTTTCTGTGGTGGTCTTTATTCATGTCTCACTTCATAGCTTTTATTTAGGAAGGAAGGGAGTAAGGGAGTAAGGAAGGAAGGAAGAAGAGTGAAGGGAGGAAGGAAGGAAGGAAGGAAGAAAGAAAGGGAGTAAGGGAGTAAGGAAGGAAGGAAGAAGAGTGAAGGAAGGAAGGAAGGAAGAAAGAAAGGGAGTAAGGGACTAAGGAAGGAAGGAAGAAGAGTGAAGGGAGGAAGGAAGGAAGGAAGAAGAGTGAAGGAAGGAAGGAAGAAAGAAAGGGAGTAAGGGAGGAAGGAAGGAAGGAAGAAGAGTGAAGGGAGGAAGGAAGAAAGGGAGCTGACCATATTATCCTTCCTGCTTGTTCACATCATCAAACTCTTACATCACTGCTTGTTTCTCTGTTGAGCTTTATTAATGTTTCACTTCATAGGTTTCATAGGAAGGAAGGAAGGAAGGAAGGAAGAAAGGGAGGAAGGAAGGAAGGAAGGAAGGGAGGAAGGAAGGAAGGAAGGAAGGAAGGAAGGAAGGAAGGAAGGAAGGAAGGAAGAAAGAAAGGGAGTAAGGACAGAAGGAAGGAAGGAATGAAGGAAGGAAGAAAGGGAGTAAGGACAGAAGGAAGGAATGAATGAAGGAAGGAAGAAAGGTAGTAAGGGCAGAAGGAAGGAAGGAAGGGAGTAAGGAAGGAAGGAAGGAAGGAAGGAAGGACAGAAGGAAGGAAAGAAGGAAGGAGGGAAGGAAGGGAGGGAGTAAGGACAGAAGGAAGGAAGGGAGTAAGGACAGAAGGAAGGAAGAAAGGGAGTTAGGACTGAAGGATGGAAGGAAGGAAGAAAGGGAATTAGGACTGAAGGAAGGAAGGAAGGAAGGAAGAAAGGGAATTAGGACTGAAGGAAGGAAGGAAGAAAGAAAGGGAGGAAAGACAGAAAACGTTCACATTTAATTCAAAATGATCTTAAAAAGGGTCTTCATAAATTCTTAAATGTAACTTGTTCAAACCTGCAGACCCCCTGATATAACTCTTTATTCTGTCCTCTCCAGATGTGATCTACGTGTCGGCGGCGGGCAGCATGCTGTGTCAGATCATCAACTCTCTGCTGCTACTTCCTGTTTCGGTGGCGAGGCCTCTGCTGAGTCACCTGCTGGACCTGCTGCCTCCTCTGGACCGCCTCAACAGACTGCTTCCTGCTGCGTCTCCTCTGGAGGACCAGGAGCTGCAGTGGCCTCTTCACGGTAAGGACAGAAGGAAGGAAGGAAGGAAGGAAAGAAGGAAGAAAGGGAGTAAGGAATGAAGGAAGGAAGGAAGGAAGAAAGGACAGAAGGAAGGAAGAAAGGGAGTAAGGACAGAAGGAAGGAAGAAAGGAAGAAAGGGAGTAAGGACAGAAGGAAGGAAGAAAGGAAGAAAGGGAGTAAGGACAGAAGGAAGGAAGGAAGGAAGAAAGGACAGAAGGAAGGTAGAAAGGGAGTAAGGACAGAAGGAAGGAAGGAAGGAAGGAAGGAAGAAAGGGAGTAAAGAAGGAAGGAAGGAAGAAAGAAAGGGAGTAAGGACAGAAGGAAGGAAGAAAGGAAGAAAGGAAGTAAGGACAGAAGGAAGGAAGAAAGGGAGTAAGGACAGAAGGAAGGAAGAAAGGGAGGAAGGAAGGAAGGAAGGAAGGAAGGAGTAAGGACAGAAGGAAGGAAGGAATGAAGGAAGGAAGAAAGGGAGTAAGGACAGAAGGAAGGAAGGAAGGAAGGAAGGAAGGAAGGAAGGACAGAATTGAGCATGAGACATACAAACCTTTACATCAGGGGTGTTAAACATCTGGATAACCTTTACAAAGTATGACAGTTGTAGAAATGTAACTCCAATTTTTCTGCTGCTTCCGACATTTTTACTTCCTGAACAGCTGTAAAAAAGTCCCAAATGTCTTTTATTTTGAAATTTGGTGACTTTTCCTCTATCTTTCCTGCCTTTCTTCCTTATGTCCTTCCTCCCTTACTTCCATCTGTCCTACCTTCCTTACTCCCTTCCTCCCTTCTTTCCTTTCTCCCTTTCTTCTATCTATCCTTCCTCTGTCTTTCCTCCTTCTGTTCTTCCTTCTGTCCTTACTCCCTTCCTTCCTTCCTTTCTTCTGTCCTTCTGTCTTTCCTTCTGTCCTTACTCCCTTTCTTCCTTCCTTCCTTCCTTCCTTCCTTCCTTATGTCCTTCCTCTGTCTTTCCTCCCTTTCTTCCTTCTGTCCTTCTTTATGTCCTTACCCCCCTCTTCCCTTCTGTCCTTTCTTCCGTCCTTCCTTCCTTCCTTCCTTCCTTATGTCCTTCCTCTGTCTTTCCTCCCTTTCTTCCTTCTGTCCTTCCTCTGTCCTTCCTCCCTTCTTTCCTTCTGTCCTTTCTCCCTTTCTTCTATCTGTCCTTCCTCTGTTTTTCCTCCCTTTCCTCCTTCTGTCCTTCTGTCCTTCCTTCCTCTCTTCCTTCCTTTCCTTCCTTCCTTCCTTTCACAATAAATATATGTTTTATTATAGTAAAGATTTATTTGTAGGTTGATATATAATGGTATTACTGGTCTGGCCCTATTTAGATCAAATAGAGCTTTCAACACCTCTTAATTCCTCAAATCCTCAAAAATCATCAGTATAATTAATTCTCTCTCTCCTTTCTTCCTTTCTTTTTCCTCCCAGGCACGTCTGACTTTGCGGAGCCAGCGTCGGGCATGTCTCTTCCCCAGCCGGCTCTGTCGTGGGTGTGGCTGGTGGACCTGGAGCGGACGGTGGCCCTGCTGGTGGGCCGCTGTCTGGGCGGGATGCTGCAGGGAGCCCCCACCTCGCTGGAGGAGCAGGACACCGCCTACTGGCTCAAAACGCCGCTGTTCAGCAACGGCCTGGAGATGGAGATCCCTCAGCTAGGTCTGCAGACATGAGATGATGATGATGTCATGTCTTCTTTTCCTTCCTTCCTTCTCTCTCTTCTTCCTTCCTTCCTTCCTTCCTTCCTTCCTTCCTTCCTTCCTTCCTTCCTTCCTTCATGTATGTCTTATTTTCATACCTTCCTTCCTTCCTTCATTCCTCCTTTCCTGTCTTCTCTTCCTTCCTTACATCCTCTCATCCCTCCTTCCTTCCTTCATGTATTGTCTCTTCCTTCCTTACATCCTCTCATCCCTCCTTCCTTCCTTCATGTATGTCTCTTCCTTCCTTACATCCTCTCATCCCCCTTCCTTCCTTCCATCCTTCCTTCCTTCATTCTTTCCTTCCTCCCTCCTGTCTTTTTTCCTTCCTTCCTTTCTTACTTCATGTCTTCTTTTCTTCCTTCCTTCCTCCCTTCTCTCTTTTCTTCCTTGTTTCCTTCATATCTTCTTTTCCTTCCTTCATTCCTCCTTTCCTGTCTTCTCTTCCTTCCTTACATCCTCTCATCCCCCTTCCTTCCTTCCATCCTTCCTTCCTTCATTCTTTCCTTCCTCCCTCCTGTCTTTTTTCCTTCCTTCCTTTCTTACTTCATGTCTTCTTTTCCTTCCTTCCTTCCTTCCTCCCTTCTCTCTTTTCTTCCTTCTTTCCTTCATATCTTCTTTTCCTTCCTTCATTCCTCCTTTCCTGTCTTCTCTTCCTTCCTTACATCCTCTCATCCCTCCTTCCTTCCCTCTTTTCAATGATCCGGCCCACATTACACCATACTGAGCTTTTAATAAAGATAACATTTTCCCCCTCTCTTGTTCTTAAAGTAATGACTGTCTCTCTCTCTCTCTCTCTCTCCCTCTCTCTCTCTCTCTCTCTCTCTCTCCCTCCTGTCGTTTAGACGCCTGCATCAGCTCGTTGTTGGAGGCGGCTCTGTCCGGTAACGAGGAGCAGAAGCCGTTTGACTGCACGTTGCACCCTGACCTGAGCGTGCTGGTGGCGTTAACTCTGGGCTCCTCTAAAGAACCAGCGAACAGCCTCTGGATCAACATGCAGGACTATGCCATCAGCAAAGGTCTGCCTCTGGACTGGAGCGGACCGGGTATAATAATGTGAACTCGATGGTTTGATTCCCTCAGAGAGAATCGTAGCTGACTGTGATGTGTGTGTGTGTGTTTTTGTTGCAGACTGGGACAACGCGTCGCTTAGCAACGAGTCTCTGTTGGATACGGTGTCCAGGTTTGTGCTGGCGGCTTTACTGAAGCACACGGGACTGCAGAACCAAGCGTGTGGAGAGGGAAGGTATGATCACTTCCTTCCTTCCTTCTGTCCTTACTCCATTCCTTCCTTTCTTCTGTTCTTCCTTCCTTCTGTCCTTACTCCCTTCCTTCTTTCCTTTCTTCCTTCCTTCCTTACTCCCTTTCTTCCTTCTGTCCTTACTCCCTTTCTTCCTTCCTTCCTTTCTTCTGTCCTTCCTTCCTTCCTTCCTTCTGTCCTTACTCCCTTCTGTCCTTCCTTCCTTCCTTCCTTCCTTCCTTCTGTCCTTACTCCCTTTCTTCCTTCTGTCCTCCCTTCTGTCCTTACTCCCTTCCTTCTTTCCTTCCGTCCTTCCTTCTGTCCTTACTCCCTTTCTTCCTTCCCTTCTTCCTTCTGTCCTCCCTTCTGTCCTTACTCTCTTCCTTCCTTCCTTCCGTCCTTCCTTCTGTCCTCACTCCCTTTATTCCTTCCTTCCTTCCTTTCTTCCTTCTGTCCTTCCTTCTGTCCTTATTCCCTTCCTTCCTTCCTTCTGTCCTTACTCCATTTCTTCCTTCCTTCCTTCTATCCTTACTCCCTTTCTTCCTTCTTTTCTTCCTTCTGTCCTTACTCCCTTCCTTCCTTCCTTCTGTCCTTATTCCATTTCTTCCTTCCTTCCTTCCTTACTTCTGTCCTTACTCCATTTCTTCCTTCCTTCCTCCCCTTCCTTCCTTCCTTCTGTCTTTACTTCCTGTCTTTACTCCCTTTCTTCCTTTCTTTCTCCCTTCCTTCCTTCCTTCTGTCTTTACTTCCTGTCTTTACTCCCTTTCTTGCTTTCTTTCTTCCTTCCTTTCTTCTTTCTGTCCTTACTCCCTTCATCCTTCCTTCTGTCCTTCATTTGTCCTTCCTTTTATTAAACTTTATCTTCTATTTTACTTTTCTTGTGTCGTTTTTATACAGTTTCCAGTTTCTAAATTTCACATCACATGTACATTGTTTTTAACTTCCTCATCAGGTATCAGCCCTCTAAGACGCTGGCTGAAGTCTATCGCAGTGTTTATAAGGTTCGAAACCGCCTGCTGGCCTGTAAGAACATGGATTTCATTCAGACTCGATCCTCTTCACGTGAGAGGAGGGTGAGTAAACGACACGCATTCAGTCATCGGTGTGTTTCCATTTGTTGTCCTCGAGTCAAGGAAGGAAGGGAGGAAGAAGGAAGGGAGGAAATTAGGGAGAACGACGGAAGGAAAGGAGGAAGGAAGGAAGGGAGGGAGGGAGGGGAGGGAGGAAGGAAGGGAGGAAGAAGGAAGGAAGGAAGGAAAGGAGGAAAGGAGGAAGGGAGGAAGGAAGGGAGGGAGAGAGGGAGGAAGAAGGAAGAACAGAAGGGAGGGAGGAAGGATGGAAAGGAGGAAGGGAGGAAGGAAGGGAGGGAGAGAGGGAGGAAGAAGGAAGAACAGAAGGGAGGGAGGAAGGATGGAAAGGAAGAAGGAAGGAAAGAAGGGAGGGAGGAAGGATGGAAAGGAGGAAGGAAGGAAGGAAGGATGGAAAGGAGGAAGGAAGGAAAGAAGGGAGGAAGAGGAGGAAGGGAGAGGGGAGGAAAGGAGGAAGGAAAAGAGGAAGAAGGAAGAAAGAAGGGGGAAAAGGAAGGAAAGGAGGGAAGGGAGGAAGGATGGAAAGGAGGAAGGAAGGGAGGAAGAAGGAAGAAAAGGAGACAGGGAGGGAGGGAGGAAGGAAGGAAGGAAGGAAGGAAGAAAATTGGTCAAATTTGAACAGTATTTAAAGAGTTAAAGAGCTCTGAAGCTGGTTTTGTAACATTTCTGATCTTCCCTCTCTCATCAGATACTTCCTGTGTGTCCTTCAGTGCTTTGACTCACTCATGATGATGGATGATGTTCCTTTTTGCTTTTCCACACACTCAGATCTCAGACAATCAGGACTCTCTGGACATGGACCCTCAGGAACACTCGTTCACCCGCACCATCGACGAGGAGGCGGAGCTGGAGGAGAGAGCCGACCGCGAGAGAGAGGAAGGCCACCAGGAGCAAGACGATGACGAGGAGGACAGAGAGCATGAAGTGATGACGGCTGGAAGTAAGTACAACCTCCTTCCTCCTCCTCCTCCTCCTCCTCCTCCTTCTCCTCCGCCGGAGTGATGCGTCTGTTTGCTTTCAGTGTGCCAAACATTAGAAGTAATACTGAAGAAATGTGTGAATGAATGTTTGTTTTTTTTAATCCTGCCTGCGTTCATTCATGCACATTTCTTTACTTTAGTTAGCCAAGTTAGCCACCGAGCTAGCAGCCGAGTCAGCAGCCGAGTTAGCCGCCCAGCTAGCCGCCAAGTTAGCAGCCAAACTAGCAGCCGAGTTAGCAGCCGAGTTAGCCGCCAAGTTAGCAGCCAAGTTAGCAGCCAAACTAGCCGCCGAGTTAGCAGCCAAGATAGCAGCCGAGTTAGCTGCCGAGTTAGCCACCAAGATAGCAGCCGAGTTAGCTGCCGAGCTAGTAGCTAAGTTAGCAGCTTAGCTAGCAGCAGAAAGCTCTCAGACGTTGCGTCCATATTTCTGGTAGAGGTGGTGACTTTGATTGACAGGTGACACTTGGTAGGGGGCGGGGCTTCAGTGGCTGATTTTTACACAACTTTGAAGCCTAATTTCATATATTTGGCGATTTTTTTTTAATCATTCAAATTTGGCAGGGTGGTTAACAACACACTTTTCTGTGGTATGTCAAACTCAGAACACATATTTATTCTAACTTTACACAGACTTTAAAGGTGCATTATGTGGGCTTTTGCTTAACCTCTAACTCGGCATCTTTTGTTTGTGTGTGTGTGTGTTTTATTTATTTATGCTTTGTGTGTGTGTGTGTGTGTGTGTGTGTGTGTTTGTGTGCACGCTGCACCACACAGAAATCTTTCAATGTTTCCTCTCAGCGCGGGGAAGTGGCTCGCAGTCGGGACAGAGAGCGAGCCAGCAGCAGCACCGGCCTCGGCTTCCAGCTCTGCTTCCAGGAGCGGCGGTGGCGGAGGAGGAGGAGGAGGAGGAGGAGGAGGAGGAGGAGGAGGAGGAGGTAGTGGAGGAGGAGGAGGAGGAGGAGGAGAAGAGGATGCTACTCTGTCTCAGGAAGGGAGGAGAGGCAGTACGGGTCTCCCTGAAGGCCAGGATCTGTACACAGCGGCCTGTAACTCAGTGATCCACCGCTGTGCCCTGCTGGTGCTCGGAGTGAGTCCGGTTCTGGGCGAGCTGAGCAAGCAGAACCAGGAGGAAGGACAGACGCAGTCGGCCACGGGAACGCAGGAGTGTCTGAGCTTCATGACGAGGTCAGAGCAACGGAAACAAGGGAGGGAGGGAGGGAGGGAGGGAGGAGGGGAGGAGGGGAGGAGGGGATTAATCAAAACTCATAAACCATAAACTATACCTGTTAATGTTTGGATTGACAGGTGGAGAGTCAGTTTCCTCTTCACTGTTGAGGAAGTGTATCTGTAAAAATCACTCACATACACAGATGAAAATTGCAACCAAAGTCCGACTGATATTGGATTTTTGGAGCCGATATTAGGAAGTTAACCTTTGTGTCGTCTTTCCAGGTCAAATTGACCCCATCTCTTTTGACTGTTCGTTCTTTCCTTCCTTCCGTCCTTCCTTCCTTCCTCCCTTCCTTCTCTCCTTCCTCTTTTCCTCCTTCCTCCTGTCCTTCCTCCTGTCCTTCCTCCTGTCCTTCCTTCTGTCCTTCCTTGACAACAGGAGGGTTAAAAAAAAAAAAAGTTCCAATATCAATAAATCGGCCAATATTATTATTATTATTATTAAGCACTTGTGACAAAAAGAGTAGCCATGATATTTTACAGTTTAACTATAAACGTTATTGTATAAAATTAGATCAAACTATTCATGTCAATATTGGTATTGTATTGACATGTGTCAATTTGATGAGTTTGTTGAGTCCACAAAATAAGAATGTGTGCAAGTTATTCATACGTTTATTTTCACATTTTAACCCTTTAAATTTAAACTAAACCTCATGGAGACAAAAAAACATTGATCCTCATGTAGGATAACAGAAACACTGATACACCGATATCAGCTAATATATATATTTGCCTGCCTCTAGTTGCCACAGTGTTAGTTTGTTAGTTAGTTTGTGTCCTCGCCAGTCGTGAAGTGAGTGAAGAGAATCCAGTTTTATTTCTACGTGAGGAGAAATCCCTCCTCCGTGTCTTTGCTCTCTGAAGTTCAGCCAAAGATAACGACGTGAAGCTTTCTGGCATTCTTGAGTGAAGCGAATCGAATGGACTCCTTCCAAAAGATACTCAGCCTCTTCCAGTTAAATGTTCCTCTTTGTGTTAGAAAGGAAAACACAGTCCCAGTCCCTCCTTTCATCTTTCCTTTCCTTCCTTCCTCCCTTCCTTTAAAACACAGTCCCAGTCCCTCCTTTCATCTTTCCTTTCCTTCCTTCCTCCCTTCCTTTCATCCTTCCTTTCCTTCCTTCCTTTCCTTCCTTCCTTCTTTTCCTTCTTTTCCTTCCTTCCTTCCTCCCTCCCTTCCTTCTTCCTTCCTTCCTTTCCTTCTTTTCTTTCCTTACTCCCTCCCTTCCTTCCTTCCTTCCATCTTCCTTCCTTCTCCTCCCTTCCTTCTTCTCCTTCCTTCCTTCCTTCCTTCCTTCCTTCCTCTCTCCTTTCTTCTTCCTCCCTTCCATCCTCTCTCTCCTTTCCTTCCTCTCCTCCCTTCCTTCCTTTCTTCCTCCCCTCCTCCTTCTCCTCCCTTCCTCCTCTTCCTTCCTTCCTTTCCTCCCTTTCTTCCTCCTTTCCATGCTTCCTTTCCTTCCTTCTTCCTCCCTTTCCTTCCTTCCTCCCTTCTTTCTTTCCTCTGTCCTTCCTTCCTCCCTCCTTCCTTCCTTCTTCCTTCTTCCTCCTTTCCTTCCTTCCTTCTTCCTTCCTTTCATCCTTCCATCCATCCTTCCTTCCTTTCCTTCCTTCTTCCTCCTTTTCATCCTTCCTTCCTTCCTTCCTTCCTCCCTTCCTTCTTCCTCCCTTCCTTCCTCCTCCCTTCCTTCTTCCTCCCTTCATTCCTTCCCTCCTTCCAACCTTCCTTTCCTCCCTTCCTTCTTTCCTCTGTCCTTCCTTTCTTCCGTCTTCCTTCCCTTCCTTCCATCTTTCCTCCCTCCTTTCCTTCCTTCTTCCTCCCTTCCTTCCTTCCTTCCTCCCCTCCTTCCTTCTTCCTCCCTTCCATCCTTCCTTCCTCCCTCCTTTCCTTCCTTCTTCCTCCCTTCCTCCCTTCGTCCTATCCTTCCTTCTTCCTCCCTTTCTTCCTCCTTTCCATGCTTCCTTTCCTTCCTTCCTTCCTCCCTTCCTTCTTCCCTCTGTCCTTCCTTCTTCCTTCCTTCCTTCCTTCCTCCCTTCCATCCTTCCTCCCTTTCATCCTTCCATCCATCCTTCCTTTCCTTCCTCACTTCCTCTGTCCTAATAATAATAGAACCAGTAAATGAACTCACATATAATCCCACATCTTAGCGTCCCGGTGCTGAACTCTCACCTCCAGCCTGAAGGAGAAGGTGTAAAGCTCTTACATAACATTGAGTTCCTTTTATATAATAAATCATTCTCGACATTCTTCACCTACTTTCTTCTTTCTTCCTTCCTCCCTTCCTTCCTTCCTTCCTTCCTTCCTTCCTTCCTTCCTCCCTTCCTCCCTTCCTTCTTTCCTCTGTCCCTCCTTTCTTCCTTCCTCCTTTCCTTCCTTCTTCCTCCCTTCCTTCCTTCGTTCCTTCCTTCCTTCCTTCCTCCCTTCTTCCTCCCTTCCTTCCTTCCTTCCCTCCTTCCATCCTTCCTTTCCTTCCTCCCTTCCTCCCTTCCTTCTTTCCTCTGTCCCTCCTTTATTCTTTCCTTCCACCCTTCCTTCCCTTCTCCCTTCCTTTCCTTCCTTCCTTCCTCCCTTCCTTCCTTCCCTCCTTCCATCCTTCCTTTCCTTCCTCCCTTCCTCCCTTCCTTCTTTCCTCTGTCCCTCCTTTCTTCTTTCCTTCCACCCTTCCTTCCCTTCTTCCTTCCTTCCCTTCTCCCTTCCTTTCCTTCCTTCCTTCCTCCCTTCTTCCTCCCTTCCTTCCCTCCTTCCATCCTTCCTTTCCTTCCTCCCTTCCTCCCTTCCTTCTTTCCTCTGTCCCTCCTTTCTTCCTTCCTCCTTTCCTTCCTTCTTTCTTCCTCCCTTCCTTCCTTCTTTCCTTATTTCCTTCCATCCCTCCTTCCGTCCTTCCTTTCCTTCCTTCCTCCCTTCCTTCCTTCCTCCCTTCTTCCTCCCTTCCTTCCCTCCTTCCTTTCCTTCCTCCCTTCCTCCCTTCCTTCTTTCCTCTGTCCCTCCTTTCTTCCTTCCTCCTTTCCTTCCTTCCCTTCCTTCCTCCCTTCCTTCTTCCTCCCTTCCTTCCCTCCTTCCATCCTTCCTTTCCTTCCTCCCTTCCTCCCTTCCTTCTTTCCTCTGTCCCTCCTTTCTTCCTTCCTCCTTTCCTTCCTTCCTTCTTCCTCCCTTCCTTCCTTCTTTCCTTATTTCCTTCCTTCCTTCTTTCCTCTGTCCTTCCTTCCTCCTTCCTTCCTTCCCTTCTTCCTTCCTTCCTTCTTTCCCTCCTTCCATCCTTCCTTCCTTCCTTCCTTCGTCCTTTCCTTCCCTCCTTCCATCCCTCCTTCCATCCTTCCATCCTTCCTCCTTTCCTTCCTTCTTCCTCCCTTTCATCCTTCCATCCATCCTTCCTTTCCTTCCTCACTTCCTCTGTCCTAATAATAATAAAACCAGTAAATGAACTCACATATAATCCCACGGCTTAGCGTCCCGGTCCTGAACTCTCACCTCCAGCCTGAAGCAGAAGGTGTGAAGCTCTTACATAACAGCTTTTCCTTTTATTTAATAAATCATTCTTGACATTCTTCACCTACTTTCTACTTTCTTGTTTCAACACGTTTGATCTGAGTGTCGACCCACATTTACGCTCCACATATCACCTGGAGCACAGAGAACAAACCAGTCACTGTACTTCACTGTGCTAGAAGGCGAGGCAGCTTTAGTTATATACTGGAGAGGAGTGGCGAGCGGTGACCTTTTACTGTGGTCATGCTGAAGTGCCAATACCATGCGCTCCTGTAAGGGGGGTATTTATTTATTAATAAAAAATATAATATGGTTTTTAACTACTATATCAACTCGATTTTGACACTCTCACACTCACACTTGCCCCATGTTACCAACAACAATGTGTTGGAATTTACACTGTATGTAGGCTTAATGAAAGCAGAAATATTCAGCACTGACATGACGCTTGACAGCCGGTAACTTGACAGCAGCATACATGTCGTCATACATGTCGGACCCCGAGCATAGCTGCCCGCTCGGTTTGCCGGTACCGGTAACTCAGACAAAGTTACCGATGTGCAAGAAAAATGTGCAAGAGGTAAGAGTGCCAACAATTTTTGTTTAATTTGTTGAAAAATTAAGATGTTGTAAACAGAAAATTAGGTCCTCCCTCGGTGGGGATCGTCTAAATACACGTAATCTCAAAAGCAACTGTACTACTCGGTGTCACAGTGCGCATGCGCGAAACAAGCTGTCAGCTTTCCAGATTTTTGTAAGCAAAACGGGACAGATTAGGCACGGATTTAAAACCAAAATAGTAGAACTAAGGTATTGTATAATTGAACACACTGCCAGATTAATATTTTCAATTATTTTTATTGAAGGGCATGCACTGCATTTATAGCTAAATAAATAAATAAATAAAACCCAAACATTAAATCATACAATTAATCCCCCCACCCACTAATAATAATACAAATTAAAATAAAAAAATAAAAACAAAGTACAGAAAAATAGAAAGAGAGAGAACTACAATACTAGAATACCTGGAAAGTAGTGAATGCAAACAGTTTAGAAGGATTATTCATTGTCTCTTTGAAATAAACTGAATAAAATAAAGATATGTAACTCGGTTTTATGTGTAAGCTGCAACGTTAACAGGTGATTTTGTGTTGTTTGTGTGTGTGTGTGTGTGTGTGTGTGTGTGTGTGTGTGTGTGTGTGTGTGTAGGAGTGAGAGTCTGAGTGCAGAGAGCCGCTCGGTGCAGAGCAGTCCGAGCTACCGGTTGATGAAGTCCAGGAGCGAGTCTGATCTCTCCCAACCTGAGTCTGATGAAGAGGGTTACACTCTGGTAAAACACACATACACAACTACACACATATACACACATGCATGCACACAAACACTAACACACACACACATGCATACACATACATACAAACACTAACACACACATGCATACACACCTACACACACACACACACACATCTATACACACACACACACACACACACACACACCACACACAAAGACACACACGTATACACATGTATACACACACACATACACACCTATACATACACACAAACAGACACACACACCTATACAAACACACACACACACACACCTATACCTACAAATACACACACACACACACACACACACACACACACACACACACACACACACCTATACCTACAAATACACACACACACACACACACACACACACCTATACCTACAAATACACACACCCACACACACACACACCTTCACACACACACCTACAAACACACACACACACACACACACACACCTTCACACACACACCTACAAACACACACACACACACACACACACACACACACACCTATACGTACAAACACCCACACACACACCACACAAACACACACCCCCACACACACACACACCTATACCTACAAACACCCACACACACACACACACACACACACACACACACACACACACACACCCCTACACACACCCCCACACACACACACACACACACACACACACACACACACCTACTAATCTTTGCTCCTCTCTGTTTCCTCTCAGAGCGGACGCAGGAACGTGGACCTGGACTTGGCCTTCTCTCACAAAAAACGAGGTAAAGCTCCGTCGCAGTAACGAACCAGTACTGGTGATGATGATGATGATGATGATGATGATGATGATGATGATGAAGGTGTTTAGTTTATATCATCATCTTTCATACGTTGCTCTTGTCTCTCCTGTCTCTCTGATCCCGGTGTGGATAGTGTATTTGCTTCTTTTGGGGCAGTTGAGCCCCAAACACAAGAGGAGCTCCAAGCAAGTACACGATGGCATGTTTCTTCCTCTTGTTAGCTCATAACCTCCATGACTGCGATGCTCCTCCTCCTCCTCCTCCTCCTCCTCCCATTCATCATCTCCACATGATGAGGGCCGTAATGCTTAGAAAAGAAGAGCAGGGAGACTTTGAATTTAAATAGAAGAAGAAGAAATGTTCAAAAAAAAAAAAAAAAAAAGTTCATTCTTCTTCCTGGAATGATTCATACACACATACACATATACACGCGCACACACACACACACACACGCATACACACACACACACACATACATACACACATATATACACACACACCTACACACACACTCACTCATTCATACACTCACACACACACACACATACATATATACACATACATACACACACACACATGTATACATATATACACTCACTCACTCACATATACACACACCTACACACATACACACACACCTACGCATAAACACCCCCCCCACACACACACACACACTCTCTCACATAAACACACACACCTACACACACACACATACACATACACACACACACACGTTCTTTCTTCTGCCTGGAATAATTCGTCTCATTCCTCGTGAAGAATGTGATGAACAGGTTTCAGATCAGTTGTGCTTTTTTAGAGAAATCATCAGAAACTATAAAACTTATAAAACTAAAGTTCTGGTTACCATTTCACTTTATCAGCTGCAGCATTTCCTCCTCAGTGGATATTAGGGCTGTCACTTTTTACCAAATATTACTATAAAAACCATTAAAGACTGGTTTATCTGAATGCAGCAGTAGTTATTCATTAACACAATTATAACACACATATTACACCTGAGACACTCTGTGAATGTCCAGAAACTATTGAGCTTTTATTTTGGCGTTTGGCCCATTTGTGTGATTTGTGGCAAAACTTTTGTGCTTTTATTGTTGAAATATCAATGAAAAGTTTTATTTTATTTTGGAAGAATCTACAAAATAACACACAGAAAAACTCTAATTTGTTATGAGAGTTTGATAAATCGTATAATTATTATTATAGTGGACAAATTTCATTCTCTCTCTAGGGTGGATTATTTTTTTTAGATATTAAAAAATATCTAAAAGTAAAACTACATTTGTTAAATTATAAAGCCATAATAATGTACGATGTTGTACTTTGTGAACCAAAACTAAAGATAAAAAAAGGTAAAAATAATGAAGTTTTATGGCGCCCTCTGCTGGAAAACTACTTCAAATGATCCGATGCTTCACTATCATTATAATAGTAATATTAATAATAATAATAATAATAATAATGATGATAGCTGGAAAACTACCTCAAATGATCCTACACTACAATAATAATAGTAATAATAATTTTATTTGTATTGCACTTTACATTTCAGCAAAGTGCTCCAGAGCAGAAAAATGTAAAAAGGTTAAAAGGAGAATCTATAAAAGACATTTAGCTAAATGCTTTTGTAAAAACATCTGCAGTCTGTGTATATATCACCTTTTCCCCTTTTCACCTTTTCCCCTCTCAGTTCGGTCTAAAAGTGGCAGCCCTATTAAAAGTGTTTAATAAGTCAGCGTTCCCATTTTAGATGAATCATAACGGCTCATGAAGGCTTCAGCCCGCATGAACAGTCAGCATCTCCTGGAGTGATACTGCATCGCTCAATAAGTGCTTTAACCCTCCTGTTGTCCTCCAGTCAAGGAAGGAAGGGAGGGAGGAAGGGAGGAAGGTAGGAGGGAGGGAGGAAGGGAGGGAAGGATGGATTGGAGGAAAGAAGGAAGGAAGCAGGGAGGAAAGTAGGGAAGGGAGGGAGGAAGAAAGGAGGGAAGGACGGTGGAAAGAAGGAAGGCCGGAGGGAGGGAGAAAGGAAAAGAGGATGGGAGGAAGGAAGGAAAGAAGGAAGGGAGGAAAGAAATAGAGAAGAAGGGAGGAAGGAAAGGAGGAAGGGTGGAGGAAAGGAAAGAAGGAAGGAAGGTAGGAGGGAGGGAGGAAGAAAGGAGGGAAGGACGGTGGAAAGAAGGAAGGCCAGAGGGAGGGAGAAAGGAAAAGAGGATGGGAGGAAGGAAGGAAAGAAGGAAGGGAGGAAAGAAATAGAGAAGAAGGGAGGAAGGAAAGGAGGAAGGGTGGAGGAAAGGAAAGAAGGAAGGAAGGTAGGAGGGAGGGAGGGAGAAAGGAAAAGAGGATGGGAGGAAGGAAGGAAAGAAGGACAGAGGAAAGAAGGAAGGGAGAAAAGAAATGGAGAAAAAGGGAGGAAGGGAAGGAAGGAAGGAAGGGAAGGAGGAAAGAAGGTCAGAGGAAAGAAGGAAGGGAGGAAAGGAAAGAAGGAAGGATGGAGGAATGAAGGTAGGAGGGAGGGAAGAAATAGAGGTCGGAGGGAGAAAGGAAGGGAGGAAGGAAGGAAAGAAGGACAGAGGAAAGAAATAGAGAAGGAAGGAAGGAACAGTTAAAACAGACGGGGTCAATTTGACCCGGGAGGACGACACGAAGGTTAAAAACCCAAACATGGTTCATCCATCCAAACACTTTGTTGTCATGTGTTTAAGCATCTGAAAGGCTCCTCTTCCTCTTCCTCCTCTTCCTCTTCCTCTTCCTCTTCCTCTCAGGTTTACTCCACAGCTCTCCGGACTCCCTGGCCGAGTCGTGGTTCCGGGCCAAGCTGAGCCGCCAGCGTAGCTACGGCTCGGCTCACTCGTACGAGGAGTCGGACCTGGACCTGAGCCGCTCGCTGGGCGTTCACGCTCTCATCGACAACATGGTGAGCTTCATCAGCGGAGACGTCGGCCTCGCTCCCGCCTTCAAAGAGCCGGAGGAGAGCATGTCCACCAGTCCTCAGGCTACCATCCTCGCTATGGAGCAGCAGCAGAGCCGCGCCGAGGTACACTTACATGAATACTCTTTACTTCTTTCTTTACTGCTTTACTGCTTTACTTCTTTACTTCTTTACTTCTTTCTTTACTGCTTTACTGCTTTACTTCTTTCTTTACTGCTTTACTGCTTTACTTCTTTCTTTACTGCTTTACTGCTTTACTTCTTTCTTTACTGCTTTACTGCTTTACTTCTTTCTTTACTGCTTTACTGCTTTACTTCTTTCTTTACTTCTTTCTTTACTGCTTTACTGCTTTACTGCTTTCTTTACTGCTTTACTGCTTTACTGCTTTCTTTACTGCTTTACTACTTTACTGCTTTACTTCTTTCTTTACTGCTTTACTGCTTTACTTCTTAACTTCTTTCTTTACTGCTTTACTTCTTTACTTCTTTCTTTACTGCTTTACTGCTTTACTTCTTCCTTTACTGCTTTACTGCTTTACTTCTTTCTTTACTGCTTTACTTCTTTCTGTACTTCTTTATTTACTGCTTTATTTCTTTCTTTACTGCTTTATTTCTTTTTTTACTGCTTTACTTCTTTACCTCTTTCTTTACTGCTTTACTTCTTTATTTACTGCTTTACTGCTTTACTGCTTTCTTTACTGCTTTACTTCTTTCTTTACTGCTTTACTTCTTTCTTTACTGCTTTACTGCTTTACTGCTTTCTTTACTGCTTTACTTCTTTCTTTACTGCTTTACTTCTTTATTTACTGCTTTACTGCTTTACTTCTTTCTTTACTGCTTTACTTCTTTATTTACTGCTTTACTGCTTTACTTCTTTCTTTACTGCTTTACTTCTTTCTTTACTGCTTTACTTCTTTCTTTACTGCTTTACTTCTTTACTTCTTTCTTTACTTCTTTCTTTCTTTAACTTGCCATCCTTTTCTTTCTTTCTTTTTTCAGTAAATGTAAAAAGAGAGTAGTATAGGCCGTTTTAAAGCTTTAAAAACCAGTATAATAAGGTTAAAATCTATTCTAATAGACACTGGGAGCCAATGAGGTGCAGCAGTAATATTAATATTATAATAGTAATAATAATATATATAATAATATTCTCCCTCTTCCTTTATTCCGTGTCTCCAGCTGCGACTGGAAGCTCTCCACCAGATCGTGGTGCTGATCTCTGGTATGGAGGAGAAAGGCAGCCAGCCCGGGAACGCCGACCGCTCCAGCGTGGCCTTCCAGTCCTCGTCTCTGCTCACCTCCGTCAGGCTGCAGTTCCTGGCCGGCTGCTTCGGCCTCGGCACCGTCGGCACCGGAGCGCTGAAGAGGGAGAGCGTGCAGCTGCATCATTATCAGGTATGAAGACGAGATTAAGATTTCAGCAGGATTTAGAACAGAGGCGTCAAACTAATTTGCATTCGAGGGCCACAGACAGACCAATTTGATCTAAGGTGGGCCGGATCATTAAAAAGATGGAGGGAAAGAAGGAAGAAAGGAAGGAAATAAGAAGGGAAGGAAGGAAAGACAGGCAAAAGGAAGGAGGGAAGAAAGGTATGGAAGACAGACAGTGAAGGACAGACAGACAGATGGATGGAAGGAAGGGAGTAAGGACAGATAGAAGGAAGAAAGGTAGGAAGGACAGATGGAAAGAAGGAAGGACAGAAGGAAGAAAGGAAGGACAGATGGAAGGAAGGAAGAAAGGGAGGAAGGACAGAAGGAAGAAAGGGAGGAAGGACAGAAGGAAGGACAGAAGGAAGAAAGGGAGGAAGGACAGATGGGAGGAAGGAAAAGAACACAGGAAGGAAAGTGGGCCGGATTGCACCCCTCGACCGGCCGGTTCTGGCCCAAGGGCCGCATGTTTGACACCCCTGATTTAGAATAATTATCATGTTTTTTTTACTACTTACTACTTGTCTTGTGACTAACCCTTTTTTTTCCTAGGATGGTGTGAAAGCAGCGAAGAGGAGCCTCCAGATGGAAATCCAGACGGCCGTTCATAAGATCTACCAGCAGCTGTCTGTCACGCTGGAGAGAGCGCTGCAGGCAAACAAGCACCACATCGGTAACACACATCATCATAATTATAATAATTATAATAATGTTAATATTAACTTTATTTGTATAGCAGCTTTTTTATACAAGAAATGCAGCTCAATTTGATCTCATGGGGGCCAGACCATTAAAAAGATGGAAGGAAGGAAGGAAAAAAGGAAGAAAGAAAGAAAGAAAAGATGGAAGCAAGTAAGATAATAAAGGAAGGAAGGAAGGAAGGAAAGGTGGAAGAGAAGAAACAAAGGAAAGAAAGAAAGTAAGAAAGGGAGGAAGGACAGATAGAAGGAAGGAAAAGAAGGAAGAGAAGACAGAAAGGACAGATAGTAAGTAAGAAAGAAAGGAAGGAAGGAAGGAAGACAGAAAGAACAGATGGAAGGAAGGAAGAGAAGAAATGAAGGAAAGAAAAACAGTAAGAAAGGGAGGAAGGACAGATGGAAGGAAGGAAATAAGGAAGGAAGGCAAAGAAGGAAGAGAAGACAGAAAGGACAGATAGTAAAAAAAGAAAGAAAGAAAGAAAGGGAGGAAGGACAGATGATGGAAGGAAGGAAAGAAGGAAGTAAAGAAGGAAGGAAAGATGTACAGTACTGGAGCCTCAATAATGTAACAATCTAAAATGATCTAAATCAGACTTTTATCTCAGCGTCTCATCTCCTGATCTTCTGGTTTCTCTCTCTCCATCCTAGAAGCCCAGCAGCGCCTCCTGCTGGTGACCGTGTTCGCCCTGAGCGTGCGTTACCAGCCGGTTGACGTTTCCTTGGCGATCTCCAGCGGGCTGCTCAACGTGCTCTCCCAGCTGTGCGGCACAGAGACCATGCTGGGCCAGCCGCTCCAGCTGCTGCAGAAACCAGGAGTGTCCCAGCTCAGCACGGCCCTGAAGGTGGCGTCCACGCGGCTGCTGCAGATCCTGGCCATCAGCACCGGGTAGGAGGATCCAGCAAGAGGTTTAGGCGATGTTTCCATGGAAACGATCTGAACAGATAACGCTAAAGTGGCGCTGGGTTCTCACTTTTTATTCCGCGTTTAGACGAGAGTTTTTTTGGGGGGAAATCTGCGTGAATACGGTCACGCAAAAGTTTGTGGAATTCAATGAAAGAACAGATGGAAGGAAGGAAGGAAGGGCGGGAGGGAGGGAGGGAGGAAGAAGGAAGCAAGGAAGGGAGGGAGGGAGGGAGGGAGGGAGAGAGAGAGGAAGGAAGGAAGCAAGGAAGGGAGGGAGAAAGGAAGAAAGGAAGGAAGGAAGAAAGAAGGACAGAAAGAACAGATGGAAGGGAGGGAGGGAGGAAGGAAAGGAGGGAGGGAGGGAGGGAGGGAGGGAGGGAGGAAGGAAGGAAGAAGGACAGAAAGAACAGAAGGGAGGGAGGGAGGGAGGAAGGAAGGAAGAAGGACAGAAAGAACAGAGGGGAGGGAGAGAGGGAGGGACAAAGAAAGGAAGGAAGAAGAGAGGGAGGAAGGAAGGAAGAAGGACAGAAAGAACAGATGGAAGGGAGGGAGGGAGGGAGGGAGGAAGGAAGGAAGGTAGGTAGGGAGGAAGCACTGCAAAAACTCAGCTGCATTTAAGGCGGACTTTTGCGTTTTTACCCTTTTAGACTGGAACGCGATGGCAGTGTGTTTTTAAGATTTCCACTCTGGAGGATGGTTTCACTTTTTTGCATTTTTTAAACTTCAAAAACAAAAACACTACCACCGTCTAAACAAAAAGGCACATCCGATCCTCCGACATTAACAGCTGTTTTTCTTTCCTTCACTTTGCAGAACATATGCAGACAAGCTGAGCCCTAAAGTGGTCCAGTCTCTGTTGGACCTGCTGTGCAGCCAGCTGAAGAACCTGCTGTCTCAGGCCGGAGTCAGTCTGCTGTCTCCTGGGAAAGACCCGGAGGACACCAAGCACGAGGACGCAGCCGACTCGGAGAAGAAAGACCTCAGAGGTGATGAGTCATTGTGTCTCTATTCACCTTTGTGTCGTCCTCCCGGGTCAAATTCATCTGTTTTGACTGTTCCTTCCTTCCTTCCTTCCTTCCTTCCTTCCTTCCTTCCTCCCTCCTTTCCATCATTCTTCCTCTGTCCCTCCCTCCCTCCTTTCCTTCCTTCTTCCCTTCCACCTCCCTCCCTCCCTTCCATCCTTCCTTCCTCCCTCCTTTCCTTCCTTCCTTCCTCCCGTCCTTCCTTCCTTCCTTCCTTCCTTCCTTCCTTCCTTCCTCCTTTCCTTCCTTCCTTCCTCCCTTCCATCATTATTCCCACATCCTTACTCCCTCCTTTCCTTCCTTCTCCCTCCGTACCTCCCTCCCTTCTTTCCTTCCTTCTTCCCTTCCTTCCTCCCTCCTTTCCATCATTCTTCCTCCATTCCTTACTCCCTCCTTTCCTTCCTTCTCCGTCCCTCCCTCCGTCCCTCTCTCCCTCCTTTCCTTCCTTCTTCCCTTCCACCTCCCTTCCATCCTTCCTCCCTCCTTCCTTCCTTCTTCCTCCCTTCCTTCCTTGACTCAAGGACAACAGGAGGTTTAAAGGGAAACTCACCTTTTTAACCTGATGATTAATATGTATGCAAACCTGATTGATCATTTTAGAAATAGACAAATTAGAGAGTCTTGTTTTTTTTTGTTTTTTTTTTGCAGCTTTGCTTCGTAAGCAGCACACGGCTGAGCTGCACCTCGGAGACTTCCTCGTCTTCCTACGGAGAGTTGTGTCTTCCAAAGCCATCCAGTCCAAGATGGCTTCCCCGAAATGGACTGAAGTGTTGCTCAATATCGCTGCACAGAAATGCTGCTCAGGTATAAAACACACAAACACACACACACACACACACACACACACACACACACACACACACACACACACACACACACACACACACACACACACACACACACACACACACACACAACACATCAGGGGTAAGTGTGCAGCACAGTGGAGCCCCTCACTCTCCATGCTTGTGTATTTTAGGGGTCCCTCTGGTGGGAAACCTGAGGACTCGGCTCCTGGCTCTTCATGTTCTGGAGGCGGTACTTCCTGCCTGTGAGACCAATATGGAGGATGATCAAATGACACAGGTATGTAACTTGGTTTGGTGTTTATAAGACTTTAAGGGTGATTGATGAACCTCAATAATATATTTGAAGTATTCTGTGGTGTGTCTTCTTCTTCCACTGTCCTTCCTTCCTTCCTTCCTTCCTTCTGTTCTTCATTCATTCATTCATTCATTCATTCCTTCTTTCCTTCCTTAATTCCTTTATTCCTTCTGTCCTTCCTTCCTCCTGTCCTTCATTCATTCATTCATTCCTTCTTTCCTTCCTTCCTTCATTCCTTTATTCCTTCTGTCCTTCCTTCCTTCCTTCATTCATTCATTCATTCCTTCTTTCCTTCTTTCCTTCATTCCTTTATTCCTTCTGTCCTTCCTTCCTTCCTTCATTCATTCATTCCTTCCTTCCTTTATTTCTTCCTTCCTCCCTCCCTTCCTCCCTTCCTTCCTTCCTTCTGTCCTTCCTTCCTTTCTTCCTCCCTCGCTTCCTTCATTCCTTCTGTCATTCCTTCCTTCCATCCTTCCTTTATTCCTTCCTTTATTCCTTCCTTCCTTCCTTCCTTCCTCCCTCCCTCCCTTCCTTCCTTCCGTCCTTCCTTCCTTCCTAATATATTCTCTCTAAATGGATTAAAAGCAGAAATTTGATGCTGGGTCCACAAAAAAAGAATGTGTGAAGTTATTCATACGTTTTATTTTAACATTTTAACCCTTTAAATTTAAACTAAACCACAGTATAATAAATCTCAGCAGCCTCATCCTTCATGAAGAGATCCTTTCCTCTCTTCCAGGTTGTGGAGCGGCTGTTCTCTCTCCTCTCTGACTGCATGTGGGAAGCTCCCATCGCTCAGGCCAAGCACTCCATCCAGATTAAAGAAAAAGTTCAAGAGCTCAAACTCCAGGTGTGTCCTCTCCTCCTCTCCTCCTGTCCACGTGTCTTCTTCTTTCTTTTTTTTAACATCATTATCAGTTTAAGGGCTTTGCTGACGTTTCCTTTTAATCCTTTAGGGAGAGGCGGAGGAGGAGGATGAGAACCTTCCCATACAGGAAGTGTCCTTTGACCCGGAGAAGGCTCAGTGCTGCGTGGTGGAGAACGGCCAGGGGTTGACGCATGGCAGTGGGGGGAAAGGCTACGGCTTGGCCTCCACGGGAATCTCCTCTGGATGCTACCAGTGGAAGGTACACTGCAGTCTTTTTATAATCATATAAGTGACACAAAGGAAAGGATAGTAAGATAAGAGAAGGTATTCCTTTATTAGTCCCACGATGAGGAAAAGCAGCAAGTGTCCGTATGCTTTATAAGAAATGATCTCATCTTATACATCATGTCAGTATCAATGAAAAACAGCTGGACTTAGGGAAGGAAGGTGGGAAGGAAGGAAAGAAAGGAGGGAGGGAGGGAGGGAGGAAGGAAGGAAGGAAGGAAGGAAGGAAGGAAGGAAGGGAGGGAGGGAGGGAGGGAGGAAGGAAGGACAGAAGGTTGGACAGAAGGAAGGGAGGGATGATGGAAGGACAGAAGGAAGGAAGGAAAGACAGAAGGAAGGGAGGAAGGAAGGACAGAAGGGAGGGAGGAAGGAAGGAAGGAAGGAAGGAAAGAAAGAAAGAAAGAAAGAAAGAAAGAAAGAAAGAAAGAAGATAGGACAGAAGGAAAGGAGGACAGAAGGTAGGAAGGAAGGAAGGAAGGACAGAAGGTAGGAAAGACAGAAGGAAGGGAGGGAGGAAGGAAGGACTGAAGGAATGAAGGGGAGGAGAAAGGTAGGAATATAGTATATATAGTAATAGAATATAAGAGCAGCAATAAGAAAAAGAACAACAAATAACAAATACAAAAAACAACTATAAATAGTTCTTAGGGAAGGAAGGGAGAGAGGAAGGAGAGAGGAAGAAAGGAAGGAAGGAAGGAAGGAAGGGAGGGAGGAAGGAAGGAAGGACAGAAGGTAGGAAGGAAGGACAGAAGGTTGGACAGAAGGAAGGGAGGGAGGAAGGATGCAAGGGATGGAGGAACGAATGAAGGGAAGGAGGAAGGAAGGACTGAAGGGAGGGATGTAGGAAGGAAGAAAAGAAGGAAGGGAGGGAGGGAGGAAGGAAGGGAGGTAGGAAGGAAAAAAGAAGGATGGAAGGACAGAAGGGAGGAAAAAAGGAAGGAAGGGAGGGAGGAAGGAAGGAAGGTAGGACAGAAGGTAGGAACACACTAACAAACAAAGAAAAGAAAGAAGGAAGGTAGGAAGGGAGGGAGAAAGGAAGGAAGGACAGAAGGTAGGAAGGAAGGAAGAAAGGGAGGGAGGGAGGTAGGTAGGAATGAAGTAAGATAGGACAGAAGGAAGGGAGGAAGGAAGGAATGAACAAACTAACAAATTAAGAAAAGAAAGAAGGAAGGTATAAAGGGAGGTAGGACAGAAGGTAGGAAGGAAGAAAGGAAGGTGGGGGAGGAAGGAAGGAAGGTAGGACAGAAGGAAAGAAGGAAGGGTGGAGGAAGGAAGGGAGGAAAGACGGACAGATTGAAGGAAGGGAGTAAGGAAGGAAGGAAGGGAGGAAGGAAGGAAGGAACAAACTAACAAATGAAGAAAAGAAAGAAGGAAGGAAGTAATGAGCTGTTATCGTTGCTGCTTTAAGAGAAATATAAACTCTGCTTCATTTCATTTTTTTTTATTTCTCTCGTAGTTTTACATCGTGAAAGAGAACCGAGGTAACGAGGGAACGTGCGTGGGCGTGTCTCGGTGGCCCGTGCACGACTTCAACCACCGCACCACGTCAGACATGTGGCTGTACCGAGCGTACAGCGGGAACCTTTATCACAACGGAGAGCAGACGCTGACGCTCAGCAGCTTCACTCAGGGAGACTTCATCACCTGCGTCCTCGACATGGAGGCCAGGACCATCTCGTTTGGGAAGAACGGAGAGGTGAGAGATGACATCACCTACCCAGATCAGATGAAAAGACAGCGCTGAAAGAAAGAAAGAAAGAAAGAAAGAGAGAAATAAAGAAAGAGAGAAAGAATGAAAGAACATGAAGTAGGAGGAAAGAAAGAAAGAGGGAAAGAAGATGAAGTAGGAGGAAAGAAAGAGAAAAAGAAAGAAAGAAAGAAAGAAATAACATGAAGTAGGAGGAAAGACAAAGAAAGATAGAGAGAAAGAAAGAAAGAACATGAAGTAAGAGGAAAGAAAGAAAGAAAGACAGAGAGAAAGAAAGAAAGAACATGAAGTAGGAGGAAAGAAAGAAAGAGAAAGAGAGAAAGAACATGAAGTAGGACGAAAGAAAGAAAGAGAGAAAGAACATGAAGTAGGACGAAAGAAAGAAAGAGAGAAAGAACATGAAGTTGGAGGAAAGAAAGAAAGAGAAAGAGAGAAAGAAAGAAAGAACATGAAGTAGGAGGAAAGAAAGAAAGAATGGTGTAACCACAGTAGAATGATAAATATTAAATATTGTATCACCTACAGTGTATTTAAGTGGACTTATACTAATAATGTAAATGTTTCCTGATCTCCATGGTAACCCAGATTAAATGTAATATTTAGAACAACTGTATTCCATTAGCTTTATTTAATATAAAAGTTATAATGTAAGATCATGCCAACGGTTTATTCCCTCTTGTTGTTCACCAGGAGCCTAAGTTAGCGTTTGAGGATGTTGATGCTACAGAGTTATATCCCTGTGTGATGTTCTACAGCAGCAACCCTGGAGAAAAGGTAAGAAATGACATATACACATCCTTCCTTTCTTCCTTCTTTCCTTCCTTCCTTCCTTCCTTCCTTCCTTCTTTCCTTCCTTCCTTCCTTCCTTCCTTCCTTCCTTCCTTCCTTCCTTCCTTCCTTCCTTCCTTCCTTCCTTCCTTCCTCTTCTCTCCCTCCCTCCCTCCTTACTCCTGTCCTTCCTTTCCTGTCCTTCCTTCCTCTCTTCCTCCCTCCCTCCTTACTCTTTTCCCTCCTTCCTTCCTTACTCCCTTCCTTCCTTTCTTCCTTACTTACTTCCTTCCCTCCTACATTCCTTCCTTCCTTCTTTCCTCAGTCCTTCCTTTCTTCCTTTCCTGTCCTTCCTTCCTTCTTTCCACAATCCTTCCTTCCTTCCTTTCCTGTCCTTCCTTCCTCTCTTCCTCCCTCCCTCCCTCCCTCCTTACTCTTTTCCGTTCTTCCTTCCTTACTCCCTTCCTTCCTTGCTTACTTACTTCCTTCCCTCCTACATTCCTTCCTTCCTTCTTTCCTCAGTCCTTCCTTCCCTCCTTTCCTGTCCTTCCTTCCTTCTTTCCACAATCCTTCCTTCCTTCCTTTCCTGTCCTTCCTTCCTCTCTTCCTCCCTCCCTCCCTCCCTCCTTACTCTTTTCCCTCCTTCCTCTTTTCCCTCCTTCCTTCCTTACTCCCTTCCTTCCTTCCTTCCTTCCTTCCTTCCTTTCCTGTTCTTCCTTCCTTCTTTCCACAATCCTTCCTTCCTTCTTTCCACAATCCTTCCTTCCTTCTTTCCACAATCCTTCCTTCCTTCTTTTCCTGTCCTTCCTTCCTTCTTTCCTCAGTCCTTCCTTCCCTCCTTTCCAGTCCTTTCTTCCTCCCTTCCTTCTTTCCTTTCCTCTCTTCCTCCGTCCTTTCCTTCCTTCCTTCCTTCCTTCCTTCCTTGTGATTGCATATCAACCTATTCCCCGGCCCTAGTTTATATTGTGATCATGTTTGTGTGTCTGCAGGTGAAGATCTGTGACATGCAGATGCGAGGAACGCCTCGAGACCTCCTGCCCGGCGACCCGGTCTGCAGCCCCATGGCAACCGTGCTAGCCGAAGCCACGACTCAGCTAATCCGCATCTTGCACCGCACCGACCACTGGACTCACCGCATCAACAAGACCATGATCGAGCGGCTCCACAAGATCAAACCCTGCTTCAGAGAGTCAGCTAATGCGACCAGCGGAGGAGGAGGAGGAGGAGGAGGCGGAGGAGGAAGCGGCGGAGGTCAGAGGCTGAAGAAGAGCCGCTCGGTTCAGAGCCGCGAGGAGCACGACGCCCAACGAGAGAGCCAGGAAACCCCGACGAGGACGGAGGAGGAGAGGAGGACGCCACCCACGGCAGCACGGTTTGGGCGAGCTGTCGGAGCTCCACCTGAGGACGCTGTGCACGGAGGTGTGGCCGGTCCTGGCGGTGATCGGGGGGGGCAGACGCGGGATTGAGGGTCGGAGGGCGATGCGTTCACAAGCAGACGGGACGACACGCCACTCTGCTGGGAGTAGTGAAGGAAGGAAGCACGTCGGCCAAGGTTCAGTGGGACGAAGCTGAGATCACCATCAGGTACTGAGGGAAGATGTGATGATGCTGCAGCTGCTTGTTCTTCTTCTTCACTTTTCTTTTTTTTTTAAATGTATGTTGTTATTTACTGGAGGTTTTTTTAAAGTGTCACTAACCAACTTTGTTTGATTTCACTGACTCAGTTCGCCTGTCACCATAATTATTAACGTCTCGTATAAAACAATGACATCACTGAGATTATATCGGCTATGTTGGTTTAAGACATTATGTTCATGTGAGTATTGTTTTACTGAAGAGAGGAGTGGATGAAGTATTTAGTTGAGAGAGAGAAAGAGAAAGAGGGAGTGAGAGAGAAAGATAGAGAAAGACAAAGAGAAAGAGGGAGAGAGAGACAGAAAGAAAGGGAGAGTGAGAGAAGGATAGAGAGAAAGAGAGAGGGAGTGAGAGAAAGATAGAGAGAAAGAGGAAGAGAGAGAGAAAGATAGAGAGACAGAGAGAGGGAGTGAGAGAGAAAGATAGAGAGAGAGAGAGAGAGAGAGAAAGAGGTAGCGAGAGAGAAAGACAAAGAGAGGGAGAGAGAGAGAAAGATAAAGAGAAAGGGAGCGAGAGAGAAAGACAGAGACAGAGAGAGAAAGAGGGAGTGAGAGAGAAAAGAGAGAGAGAGAGAAAAACAGAGAGAAAGGGAGCAACAGAGAAAGATAGAGAAAGAGAGAGTGAGAGAGAAGGAGGGAGAAAGAGAGAAGGATAGAAAGAAGGAGAGAGAGAGAAAGACAAAGAGAAAGGGAGCGAGAGAGAAAGAGGGAGAGAAAGATTGAGAGACAGAGAGAGAAAGATAGAGAGAGAGAGAGAGAGAGAGAAAGACAGAGAAAGGGAGCAAGAGAGAAAAAGGGAGAGAGAGTGAGAGAGAAAGATAGATAGAGAGAGAAAGAGGGAGCGAGAGACAAAGATAGAGAGACAGAGAGAAAGAAAGAGAAAGAGGGAGCGAGAGAGAAAGAGGGAGCGAGAGAGAAAGAGGGAGAGAGAGAGAGAAAGACAAAGAGAAAGGGAGCAAGAGAGAGAGAGAGAAAGAGAGAGGGAGTTAGAGAGAAAGATAGAGAGAAAGGGAGAAGCAGAGAAAGAAAGAGAGAGCACAAGACAGTGAGAGAGAGACAGAGAGAGAGAAGTTAGACACAATAGGTTTTAGCCTCGCCTGGGCCAGGCTCACTTAAGGTGGACCGGCCTTTAAGGTGGACCGTCTATTCTCATTCTAGCGTCTGCTGAGTTTTACTACTTTTATATATATAAACTATTTAACTCATAAAACCTCTTCTTCTTTTACAGCATTACACACTCACCCCTAACATATAAAAATGACCCAACATCCTCCTAAACCTCTTCACTCCCACTATCAAACATATACTGGAAATGATTAGAGGTGATACTAAGGGGGTCTTGGCACCTCTCATATAGGGAAGTATGATATTTGAACTATTATCGCCATGGTAACTGGCATGAAATGGTGTTAAAAAGACAATAATATCATTTATCTCCATTATTAATATATATAATATATCGTCCAATAAAAGTAATTATAGTGACAGGCGTATGAATCACTGCTCAGACTCACTTTTATGTCTTTTATGCTTTTATTTTGTTATTTTAATGATGGAGGAGGAGGGGGGCAGCTCTTGTTATCCCCCCCCCCCCTTTAACCCTCCTGTTGTCCTAGAGTCAAGGAAGGAAGGGAGGAAAGGAGGGAGGAAGGAAGGAAGGAAGGAAGAAAAGGAGGGAAGAAGGAAGGAAAGGAGTGAAGAAGGAAAGATGGAAGAAAGGAGGAAGGAAGAAGGAAGGAAGGAAGGAAAGGAGGATGGAAGGAAGGAAAGGAGAAAGGAAATAAGGAAGGAGGAAGGAAAGTGGTAGGGAGGAAGGAAAGAAGGAATGAGGGAGGGAAGGAAGGAAAGAAAGGGGGAAGGGAGGAAGAAGGAAGGAAAGGAGGGAAAAAGGAAAGAAAGAGGGAAAGAAAGAAGGAAGGAGGAAGGAAAGGGGTATAGAGGAAGGAAAGGGGTAAGGGAGGAAGAAGGAAGGAAAGGAGGGAGGGATGAAGGAAAGAAAGGGAGAAAGAAGGAAGTAAAGGAGGGAGGAAGGAAGGAGGGAAGGAAGTAAGAAGGAAGGAAGGAAGGAAGGAAAGGAGGAAGGAGGAAGGAAGGAAGAAAGGAAGGAAAGGAGGAAGTAAAGGGGTAGGGAGGAAGGAGGGAAGGAAGTAAGAAGGAAGGAAGGAATTAAAGGAGGAAGGAAAGGGGTAGGGAGGAAGGAGGGAGGGAAGGAAGAAAGGAAGGAAAGGAGGAAGGGGATAGGGGTAGGGAGGAAGGAAAGGAGGAAGGAGGGAGGGAAGGAAGGAAAGAAGGAAGGAGGGAAGGAAAGAAGGAAGTAAAGGAGGGAGGAAGGAAGGAGGGAAGGAAAAAAGGAGTGAGGGGGAAGGAAGGACAGAAGGAAGGAAGAAAGGGGTGAATTTGACCCGGGAGGACGATACGAGGGTTAAATAATAAGATCACATGATGATGATTATTATTATTATGAATCCAGCATCAGCAGCAGAGTTAATGCACGACTTCCTGTTCTGGTTACTTTACTCTGACATGCTTACTTCCTGTTTCCCTGTTTCTACGTCTGAAACACGTTTATTAACCCAGACGGAGCTGAATGTGATTTATCTGCCTGCCTGTACTCACACTCCTCTCACACACTCTGCATCAGCCTCTTGCTTTTTATTTATTTTTTTTATTTATTTTCAAAAATCACTTCTTTAACCCCTCGCCTCGTTTTTCCCCTCGCTCTGATCTGCTGCTTTTACATCTTTTGCATAATTATAATTACTTACCATTACTTTTTTTTTTTTTTTTTTTTGCATGCATAAATCCTCAAGCATCATCATCTTCTACCCTTTTTTTTTTTTTTTTTTGTCTCTAGTCATGCATGCCGTGCTCTTTCTCTCCTGCCCTTTCCCTCACTTTGTGTTTCCTTCCCTTTGTCTCTTTTCACTCTCCACTCCCTTCTTATTAAAGCTTCCCAACTTTCTGGTCGCCTAGTGACACTCCGCTATACAACCTGGACCCGTGCGAGCCGCTGCCCTTCGACGTGGCTCGTTTCCGCGGCCTCACCGCCTCGCTGCTGCTGGATCTCACCTGCCTCACCAGCATCCACGAGGACACCGCCGCTAAGCTCAGCGCTCGCCGCCACGACAAGAAGCACCGCAACGCCGCCTCCACCGGGCACGAGCCGACCGGCGGCCGTTGACGACCGACCTGACAACGAGGGGCACAACCGTAACGAAGCGAGGGACAACGCCAGAGCTGGATCGCCTCCCAACACGGCGACCTCTGACCTGCGTGTGTCTCACAGCCTGGATGAGGTCAAAGCTCACGTGGCGCCCAACTCCAAGTCGGAGAGCGAGATCTCCTCGGTGGGGGGTCGGTGGGAGCGAGACCCTTTTCTCCACGGCTCCCTCACACTCCCGCCGAGGGGAACAGGAAGAAGGGTCACGAGCACAGCTCCCGCTGTCACGAGCTGTCGGCGTCGAGCGTCGCCACGCAGTCGGAGATCCACGCGGTGCAGCTGTCCTACCTTTACCTCGGAGCCATGAAGACCCTCAGCGCTCTGCTCAGCTGCAGCAAGTACGCTGAGCTGCTCCTCATACCCAAGGTAACGAAAAAAAAGACAGCTTAACACTCACATGCTGTTCATTTTCTAACTTGTCACAGTATTTCCTCACATATTCAGTCTCTATACCAGAAGGAAGGAAGGAAAGACAGACAGTGAAGGAAAGGAGGGAAGTAAGGAAGGAACAAAGGGAGGAAAGACAGGCAAAAAGGAAGGAAGGAAAGAAAGGTAGGAAAGACAGACAGTGAAGGAAGGGAGGAAAGAAGGAGGGAAGGAAGGAAGGAACAAAGGGAGGAAAGGACAGGCAAAAAGGAAGGAAGGAAAGAAATAAGAAGGGAAGGAAGGAAGGAAAGACATGCAAAAAGGAAGGAAGGAAAGACAGACAAAAAGGAAGGAGGGAAGAAAGGTAGGAAAGACAGACAGTGAAGGAAGGGAGGAAAGAAGGAGGAAAGGAGGGAAGGAAGAAAGGAAGGAAGGAATCATTTTCATCTGAGGGCCACATATAGACCAATTTGATCTCATGTGGGCCGGATCATTAAAAAGATGGAGGGAAGGAAGGAAGGAAATAAGAAGGGAAGGAAGGAAGGAAGGAAGACAGTCAAAAAGGAAGGAGGGAAGAAAGGTAGGAAAGACAGACAGTGAAGGAAGGGAGGAAAGAAGGAAGGAAGGAAGGAAGGAAGGAGGGAAATAAGAAGGGAAGGAAGGAAGGAAGGAAAGACAGGCAAAAAGGAAGGAAGGAAAGACATGCAAAAAGGAAGGAAGGAAAGACAGGCAAAAAGG
>NC_070578.1:37886203-37897902 GCF_027409825.1 Scomber japonicus
ACATCAAACACTGAAACACTGGTGCCAGAAGTGTTTATAACATGTTGATCTTTAACGTTTCTTGCAGCTCTGTCGGATCCCAGCAGCAGACTGTCGACGTCTCCTCCTCCTCCTGCCATCGCTGTTCCTCTGCTGGAGATGGGCTTCTCTCTGCGTCAGATCACTAAAGCTCTGGAGGCCACCGGTCAGTTTTTACTCTATAATAATGCTCCTTCTTCTAAAAGAAAAAGTTTTTAAGATGAAATTAGACCTTTAACAGTAGTGCACACAGAGTTCAGGCTTACCGGTGTATTTCATTACACAACATTCGGACGACTCTGTTTCAGGCGGGACCCCTTTCAGTGTTGCGCTTCCTGCCGCTCAACAAACAGCAGAAGATATTTGCCTGCCAAGCGAGTTGCCATGACGATAGTTCACGCATCACATCCTGGTTTTTAATAATGAGTCAGTAAACTCAGCATCGTCTGACGCAGGCTGGAAACTCTGCACTTTTATTTACAGTTAAAACATTTCACCGTGTGTTTCAGCTTCTGTTAAACTAACAGAGCTGCGGTGGCTTCCTGTCTAAGCTTTTCAAAATAAAGTGCATTTTCTGACGCAGGTTTCCACCCTGCACTTTTATTTACAGTTAAAACATTTCGCCGTGTGTTTCAGCTTCTGTTAAACTAACGGAGCTGCGGCGGCTTCCTGTCTAAGCTTTTCAAAATAAAACCTTTGTTATTGTGCTCTTCTTATTATCATTAAACAAAGTTGGGGCTGTAAATTACGGGAGATTCCCGGGAGAAAAGACATAACGGGAGATGAGTCTAAAATACGGGAGGAAACCCGGGAAAAACAGGAAGTCCACTCTGATATTACTAATATTCAGTCATCATTACAGTAAAATAGTCCATCCAAAATCAATCTGCTTCAGTAGAGTAGTAATTCCTCTCTCAACCAGTAGAAGATGTGAACAGCTGATTATGCATGAAAAAAAAATACCGTCATATACTGTGAAACCTCTTTTATTTTGAAAAAAACGTGATATACCATGAAACCGCTTTTATTTTGAAAGATACCATGATATACATTTTTGGTCATACCGCCCAGCACTACTTAACAGTACGTCAGGGTTAAAATAGTGCTATCTTAATATTTTGGGTATATTAAATGTTTCTCATGTGTGTTCCTGTTTGTCTCCAGGAGCTCGGGGAGAAGCAGACGCTCAGAACATCACGGTGCTCGCCATGTGGATGATCGAACATCCGGGAACAGAGGACGAGCACGACGAGCCTCATACCAGAGGAGGAGGCGGAGGAGGTGGAGGTGGCGGAGGAGGGGGAGGAGGAGGAGGAGGGGGCAATGTTGGTAACGACGGGTCCGACTCCTCCTCCTGCCCCGGGGCGATGGCTTCCTCTGGAGGCAAATCTCTGGACAGGAGCTCGTTCCTGTGCTCACCTGGAGACATCGCCAGCGCCGACGCCTCGGAGATGGAGGAAGGCTTCAGTGAGAGGTGCAGCAGAGTTCTTAACCTTTAAACGGGCCTTACTAGTTATGTCATTTGCACCTAAAGTAAGGAAGGAAGGAAGGAAAGGAGGGAAGAAGGAAGGAAAGGAGGGAAGAAGGAAGGAAAGGAGGAAGAAGGAAGGAAGGGAAGGAGGGAGGAAGGAAGGAAAGGAGGGAAGAAGGAAGGGAAGGAAGGGAGGAAGAAGGAAGGAAAGGAAGGAGGGAGGAAGAAGGATGGAAAGGAGGGAGGAAGGAAGGGAGGGAGGGAGGGAGGAAGGAAGGAAGGAAGGAAGGAAGGACAGATGAAGGAAGGAAGAAAGGAAGGACAGATGAATGAAGGAAGAAAGGACAGAAGGAGGGAACATTTACCCTAACAGCTGAACTTAGATCTGAGGAAGGAAGGAAGGAAGGAAGGACAGAGGAAGGACCCGGGAGGAAGGTTAAAGAGTCTGTATCTCCTGGTGCACGTTGTCTGTTTAAGGGTTAAAGAGTTTATATTATGGAGCTTTTCCACTACACAGTTCTAGCACGACTCGACTTGGTTTTACTTGGTACCTGGTGCTATTTTAGTACTTGCTCTGCTGAGGTTCCAAGCGAGCCGAGCCGATACTAAAATGTGATGTCATCAGTCTGCCGGCCGCTGATTGGTCAGAGAGTCGTCACTGGAAGAGTCATGAGCCGTCCCACACAAGAATCAAACCCGGCATTTTTAACCCTCCTGTTGTCCTCGAGTCAAGGAAGGAAGGAAAGGAGGGAGGGAGGAAAGAAGGAAGGAAGAAAAGTAGGGAGGAAAGAAGGATGGAAGGGAGGAAGAAGGAAGGAAAGGAGGGAGGATGGAAGGAAGGGAGGAAGGAAGGAAGGAAGGAGGAAAGAAGGATGGAAGGGAGGAAGAAGGAAGAAAAGGAGGCAGGAAAGAAGAAAAGTAGGGAGGAAAGAAGGAGGGAAGGAGGGAGGAAAGAAGAAACGTAGGGAGGAAAGAAGGAGGGAAGGAAGGGAGGAAAGAAGAAAAGGAGGGAGGAAAGAAGGAGGCAAGGAAGAAAGGAAGGGTTAGGGTACCACCAACAGCGTTACAGCGATTCGGTTTCTCTTCTCTTTGCTTTGTGTGTGACAGAAAACCTCATACAGCAGCAAGTACACCATCGCCTCCATGTCCTCCATTGTTTATGTGTTTGTGTCGCGTATAAAACGAAGTCACGGCAGTTTAATGCAGCGTTGCTATGACGACTGTACCCACGTTGAGTAGGAACTATAGTAAAAGAAAAGGTTCCTGGGACCAAACCGAGCCGAGTCGAGCCGAGTAGAGATAGAACTGTATAGTAGAAAAGCTATCAGATCAGATAATGAAAGCAAACGTGTGTTAATAAAGTGTGTGTGTGTGTGTGTGTGTGTGTGTGTGTGTGTGTGTGTGTGTGTGTGTGTTTGTGTGTTTGTGTGTGTAGTCCGGAGGGTTTGGAGCAGGACAGTGCAGCAGCTTCCAGCGGAGCTCCTCTCAGAGGTCGCTCCGCCGTCGGGAGGAAACATCGCTTCGACCTGGCTGCTCGCACGCTGTTAGCCCGCGCTGGTGAGAACTATCCTCAGAAATCTTCCTTCCTTCCTTCCTTCCTTCTGTCCTTTCTCCCTTTCTCCCTTTCTTCTTTCCTTCATTCCTTCCTTCCTTCCTTTTTTGCTTCCTTCCATCCTTCCTTCCTTCCTCCCTTTCTTCCCTCCTTCTGTCCTTCCTCCCTTTCTTCCTTTCTTCCCTCCTTCCTTCTGTTCTTGCTCCCTTTCTTCCCTCCTTCCTTCTGTCCTTACTCCCTTTCTTCCCTCCTTCCTTCTGTCCTTACTCCCTTCCTTTCTTTCTTTCTTCCTTCTTTCTTTCCTCCCTTCCTCCCTTCCTTCCTTCCTTCCTTCCTTTTTTCCCCTCTCTCCTTCCTTCCATCCTCCCTTTCTTCCTTCCTTATTTCCTTCCTTCCTTCCTCCCTCCCTCTCAGAACACATATTTATTCTTACTTTCACTGACACTGCTGTTCTCTGCTGTTGTATCATGAAAATGAATAAAATTCGAATGATAAAAGAAAAGATTTATCCCTCTTCTCTTCCCTTTCTCCTCCCTTCCTCTTCCCTTTCTCTTCCCTTTCTCTTCCCCCTCTCAGCCGGACTGTACCGCTCGGTTCAGGCTCACCACAGCCAGTCACGTCGGGAAGTCTCGGCCCTGCAGCAGCAACAAGACCCGGGAGCCCTTTACGACTTCAACCTGGACGAGGAGCTGGAGATGGACCTGGACGAGGAGACGATGGAGGCCATGTTCGGCCAGGACCTCGCCAGCGACACCGACATTCTGGGAATGTGGATCCCGGAGGTACTGGACTGGCCAACATGGGTGTGTGTGACTTTATGCTTCTGGCCCAGCGGGCTGCATCAACATCCTGCTGCTAACTTCCTGCTTCACTGCTACCTCACAGGAAACTCACATGTGCACGCTCAAACCGCCCGCTTCATTAACCAAAGGCTAGCGTACGACGGAGCTGTAGGGCCAAACTAAGAGGGGGAAATAAATAAATACGATTATGGAAATTACAAGAATAAAGTCGTAATATTACCAGAATAAAGTCGTAATGTTAGCAAAAAATTACTTTATTCTCGTAATTATGACTTTTTCTTGTGATATTACGTTTTTTTCACATAATATTTCTCGTAATATTACGACTTTTTTCTCGTAATATTACGACTTTTTTCTCAGAATATTTCTCGTAATATTACGACTTTTTTCTCAGAATATTTCTCGTAATATTACGACTTTTTTCTCAGAATATTTCTCGTAATATTACGACTTTTTTCTCAGAATATTTCTCGTAATATTACGACTTTTTTCTCAGAATATTTCTCATAATATTACAACTTTTTTTCTTGTAGATCTAATATTTTGACTTTTTTTCTCGCAATATGACTTTTTTTATCGTAATATTGCGACTTTATTCTTGTAATATTATGACTTTTTTAACGTAATATTGCGACTTTATTCTTGTAATATTATGACTTTTTATCGTAATATTATGACTTTTTTATCGTAATGTTGCGACTTTATTCTTGTAATATTATGACTTTTTTATCGTAATGTTGCGACTTTATTCTTGTAATATTATGACTTTTTTTATCGTAATATTACGACTTTTTATCGTAATGTTGCGACTTTATTCTTGTAATATTATGACTTTTTTTATCGTAATATTACGACTTTATTCTTGTAATATTATGACTTTTTTTATCGTAATATTACGACTTTTTATCGTAATGTTGCGACTTTTTTCTAGTAATACTATGACTTTATTCTCGTAATAATGACTTTATTCTCTTGGTCTGGCCCTAATACTCCGTCGTACTATTGCGACACTCACACTGAACACCTGAGCTTTATTTCCTGTCAACGTTCGCCCCCTCTGTTCGTCTAAGCGGCATGAAGTAAAAAAACTAAACACTAATAAAAAGCGATTACTGGATGTTTGGAGATTTAACTCATTAACTCAAAGCTGCCATCAACTCATTGTTTCCTAGTATAAATCATCACACTATCTAAAGCTCCCCAAACTCTGTCCTATGTCTGTGTGTCCTATGTGTGTCTTTATGTGTGAATATGTGTGTGTGTGTGTGTGTGTCCCATGTGTGTCTTTATGCGTGTATGTGTGTGTGTGTGTGTGTCTCTGCGTCTCACATCTCGCAGCACGTATGTGAGACGGACGATCGGGACGAGGTGGTGGTGTGCGAGCTGTGCGAAGCTAACGTGGCTAACTTCAATCAGCACATGAAGAAAAGCCACCCGGGCTGCGGCCGAAGCGCCAACCGGCAGGGTTACCGCAGCAACGGCTCCTACGTGGACGGCTGGTTCGGAGGGGAGTGCGGCAGCGGGAATCCTTACTACCTGCTGTGTGGAGCCTGCAGAGAGAAATACTTAGCCATCAAGAGCAAGGCGAAAGTTCCCATCGTGGAGAGGTGAGAGAGAGAGAGAGAGAGACGTCCTTCCTTCTTTCCTCCCTCCCTACTTTCCTTCCTTCTACCATCCTTCCTTCCTCCCTTCCTCTTTTCCTTTCTCCCTCCCTCCTTTCCTCCGTCCTTCTCTCTTTCTTTCCTTCCTCTCTCTTTCCTCCCTTCCTTCTTTCCTTCCTCCATCCGCCTTTCCTTCCTCCCTTCCTTCTTTCCTCTGTCCTCCCTCCCTTCCTCCTTTCGTTCCTCCCTCCCTCCTTCTCTCTTTCTTTCCTTCCTCTCTCTTTCCTCCCTTTCTTCTTTCCTTCCTCCATCCCCCTTTCCTCCACCCTACCTTCCTCCCTTCCATCTTTCCTTCCTCCATCCCCCTTTCCTCCCCCTACCTTCCTCCCTTCCTTCTTTCCTCTGTCCTCCCTTCCTCCTTTCCTTCCTTCTTCCTCCCTTCCATCCTTCCTTCCGCCGTCTGTCCTTCCTCCCTCCTTCTCTCTTTCTTTCCCTCCTCTCTTTCCTCCTTTCCTTCTTTCCATCCTCCATCCCCCTTTCCTTCCTCCTTTCCTTCTTTCCTCTGTCCTCCCTCCCTCCCTCCCTTCCTCCCTCCCTTCTTTCCTCTGTCCTTCTTTCCTCCCTTCCTCTTTTCCTTCCTTCCTTCCTTCTTTCCTCTGTCCTTCTCTCTTTCTTTCTTTCCTCTCTCCTCCCTCCCTCCCTCTTTCTTCTGTCCTTCTTTCCTCCCTTCCTCTTTTCCTTTCTCCCTCCCTCCTACCTTCCTTCCTTCCTGCTTTCCTCTGTCCTTCCTTCCTTTTCTTCCTCCCTTCCTTTCCTCCCTAACTTCCCTTCCTTCTTCCTCCCTTCCATCCTACCTTCCTCCCTTCCTTCCTTACTGAAATAAATAATGAATGTTTTATTTCTGCACTAATTTATATTATTATATTATTCAGATATAAAGGACAGGCTCCTGACCTCCTGGGGAAACAGGACAGTGTCTATGAAGGTAAGCTTGTGTTATGAACACCTTTAATGTGATGTGATGTTCGTCTCTGTCTTTGATTTCATATCCCGTGTGTTTCTTATCTCCGCCCCTCCCACAGAGGACTGGGACATGCTGGACGTCGACGAAGACGAGAAGCTAACAGGAGAGGAAGAGTTCGAGCTCCTGGCCGGCCCGTTGGGTCTGAGCGAGCGAAGGATCGTCCCCGAAGCCGTCCAGTTCCCCGACAGCGACCCGCTGGGAGCCACCGTCGCCATGGTGACGGCCACCAACAGTATGGAGGAGACTCTGCTGCAGATCGGTCAGTGTTAGCTTATAACTGAACGAAGGCTTTAACCCTTTAACTGTCTCTTTGTGGATTAATCAGTTAAAGTCTGTGTGTCTCTGTGTGTGTGTGTGTGTGTGTGTGTGTGTGTGTGTGTGTGTGTGTGTGTCTGTGTGTGTGTGTCTGTGTGTGTGTGTCTGTGTGTGTGTGTCTGTGTGTGTGTTTGTATGTGTGTGTGTCTGTGTGTGTGTGTGTGTGTGTGTGTCTGTGTGTGTGTGTGTGTCTGTGTGTGTATATGTGTATGTGTGTGTGTGTGTGTGTCTCTCTCTGTGTGTGTGTGTGTGTGTGTGTGTGTGTGTGTGTGTGTGTGTGTGTGTGTGTGTGTGTCTCTGTGTGTGTGTGTGTGTGTGTGTGTGTGTGTGTGTGTGTGTGTGTCTCTGTGTGTGTGTGTGTGTGTGTGTGTGTGTGTGTGTGTGTGTCTCCAGGCTGTCAGACGTCGGTGGATAAGAGTTCATCGGGCAGAGTGACCCTCGGAGAACAAGCGGCCGCCCTGCAGAACCCTCACGACCGAGTGATGGCTCTGAGGAGAGTAACGGCCGCGGCTCAGGTGCTGCTGGCCAGAACCATGGTGATGAGAGCGCTCTCCCTGCTCTCTGTCAGGTAACTTTTTTATTTACTTTAATCTTGCTTCTGTCTCAGGCAGTACGTTTACATGCAGCAACAAATCGAAAGACATGCATAAGACCGGATCACTTGTCTGAGTATAAATGGCCGGAGCATGGCTGACTCCGCTACGCTATGTGTCGCTGTAGCTCTCTCAATAAAGAGCCATTTCCTGTTGACCTCTACTTAACAGCAACAACAAACTATCTGACGGCATTCAAATAAAGATTAGCGTACGAGGAGATGGACGATGCTACAGTAGCGTAACATTTCCTGCATTATTTTCTTTCTAATGATTCATATAAAAAGAACAACAGATCTTTTTAATACGACGTCTCCTTTGACTTCCGGGTGAAAAAGCCCCAGGGGAAATTCTCGAGCATGTGCAGAATGCAAAATCCGATTTAGATACGATTGTAGAGTATACATGCCGTTAAAATGCCGACTGTGAACGAATTATCAAGGCGTTCTCATCTGATTTTGAGATGTCCGTTATGGTTTGATGTAGATCGGACTAAGGTGTTTATAAGCATTTTAACCCTCCTGTTGTCCTTGAGTCAAGGAAGGAAAGGAGGGAGGAAGGAAGGAAGGAAGGAAGGAAGGGAGGGAGGAAGGAAGGAAGGAAGGAAAGGAGGGAGGAAGGAGGGAGGGAGGAAGGAAGGAAAGGAGGAAGGAAGGAGGGAAGGAGGGAAGTAAAGGATGGAGGGAGGAAAGAAAGAGAGAAGGAGGGAAGGAAGGAAGAAGGAAAGGAGGGAGGAAAGAAAGAGAGAAGGAGGGAAGGAAGGAAGAAGGATAGGAGGGAGGAAAGAAGGAAGGAAAGGAGGGAGGGAGGAAGGAAAGAGAAGGAGGGAAGGAAGAAGGAAAGGAGGGAGGAAGGAGGGAGGGAGGAAGGAAAGGAGGAAGGAAGGAGGGAAAGAAGAAGGAAGGGAAGGAGGGAAGTAAAGGAGGGAGGAAGGAAAGAGAGAAGGAGGGAAGGAAGAAGGAAAGAAGGAGGGAGGAAGGAATGAGAGAAGGAGGGAAGGAAGAAGGAAAGAAGGAACAGTCAAAATGGACAGGGTCAATTTGACCCGGGAGGACGACACAAGGGTCCAAAAAAAAAAGTCCAAACTATGTCTGATACAATCAGAAATTTGTTTTTTTTTGCTGCATGTAAACGTACTGATTGATTTTATTTTTTAAATGTATTTAATTTTTTAATGTTTTATTCTAGTAAAGCACTTTCTGAGATAAGATGATCTACTAAATGCATTTATTAGTAAACGTATTATTATCATGAGTGGACAAATCGGCTTAATCAAACACACTAGCTACAATATTAAAGTATTAGTAATACTAAGGCACCCAGCTAACCTTTTCCCGAATCATAAGATTAAAAAAACTGACTATCAAAATAAAGTAAGCCATCATTTTAATTTAAAAGATGCCATAATTACATAAAAAGTCTGAATAAAACAGCTTTAACTCAGTAAGATTGGCATAATAATGGTGAATTCTGAGTGATGCATATAGGATTTTATTCATTTGAACCGTTTGAATGAAACCAGTAAAACATTTAAAGCCTTTTATTCTTATTATTATGGTTTATTTAATATATATACATAGACTGTCCGATGCAGGTATCACAGTATTTAAAGCAGATGCTGATTTGCAACAGCTGTCTCTAGTTGGGCTGAAAGTAAGAGCTTAAAATAGTAAAAATGAAAAGAGGTAAATTAAATAAAGCTGTATAATAAATAGCTTCCTGTTTGTTAGATAATAAATTATTTCTCCTCCCTCCTTCCTTCCCCCTCTTTCCTCTCAGCGGCTCCAGCTGCAGCCTCGCAGCCGGTCTGGAGTCTCTGGGTCTGACGGACATCAGGACTCTGGTCAGGCTCATGTGTCTGGCGGCGGCGGGCCGAGCCGGTCTTTCCACCAGTCCCACGGCGGGCTCCGGACACAGTGAGAGACCTCGAGGAGCCGCCAAGGCCAGCAAACCCATCTCCTGTTTGGCTTACCTCAGCACAGCAGTGGGCTGCTTGGCCTCCAACAGTCCCAACGCCGCCAAGCTGCTGGTGCAGCTCTGCACTCAGGTACAAGATCATAGATCACCATCGTACTCAACAGCTCAGATCTGCTTAAACAGAACAAACTCATCTTCATTCAAGGGCCACATACAGACCGATTTGATCTGATGAGGGCCGGATTATTAACAAGATGGAAGGAAGGAAGGAAGGAAGGAAGGAAGGAAGGCAGGAAGGAATGAAGGCAGGAAGGTAGGTAGGTAGGTAGGTAGGTAGGTAGGTAGGTAGGTAGGAAGGAAGGAAGGAAGGAAGGAAGGAAGGAAGGAAGGAAGGGAGGAAGGAAAAAAACAAGACAGGAAGGAAAGATGGAAGAAAGGCAGGTGGATGGAAAAAAGAGAAGAAAAGAAGGAAGGAAAGATGGAAGGAAGGAAAAAAAGAAAGGCACAAAAGATGGAAGAAAAGAAGGAAGGAAGGAAGAAGGAAAAGAAGACAGGACGGAAATATGGAAGGAAGGAAAAAAAGACAGGAAGGAAAGATGGAAGAAAGACAGATGGAAGGAAGGAAGTAGGAAAAGAAGACAGGACGGAAATCTGGAAGGAAGGAAAAAAAGACAGGAAGGAAGTAGGAAAAGAAGACAAGATGGAAATATGGAGGAAGGAAAGATGGAAGGAAGGAAAAGAAGTCGGGAACAAAAGATGGAAGAAAGGGAAGAAAGACAAATGGATGGAAAAAAGAGAAGAAAAGAAGGAAGGAAGGAAGAAGGAAAAGAAGATAGGATGGAAATATGGAAGGAAGGAAAGATGGAAGAAAGATAGATGGAAGGAAGGAAGGAAGCAAAAAAAACAAGACAGGAAGGAAAGATGAAAGAGACAGATGGAGGAAGGAAAGATGGAAGGAAGGAAGGAAGGGAAAAAAACAAGACAGGAAGGAAAGATGGAAGAAAAAAAAGAGAAGAAAAGAAGGAAGGGAGGAGGGAAGGAAGTAGGAAAATAAGACAGGACGGAAATATGGAAGGAAGGAAAAAAAGACAGGAAAGAAGGAAAAAAGACAGGAAGGAAGGAAGGAAAAAAAACAAGACAGGAAGGAAAGATGGAAGAAAGGCAGATGGATGGAAAAAAAGACAGGAAGGAAGGAAGGAAGACAGGAAGGAAAGTGGGCCGGATTGGACCCCTTGGCGGGCCAATTCTGGCCCACGGGCCGCATGTTTGACCCCCCTGGTTTAAAGCGATGGTTCGGCATAATTTCGACCTAGCGTCATACGCACCATGACGTCTCTCTAAACACAGCCTCAGCCCTTTTTATTCCCCTTGGTGGCAGATTGGTGGAGTCAGTCGAATGGCTTAGTACTGACTAACTGAATTTCCCCTCGGAGATGAATAAAGTCATTTTGAATTTGAATTTGATTGGACATTAAAAGTGCATTGTTTCCAATTGTCCGGGGGGGGGGGGGGGCGGGTTGTAGTTGTAAATGAACTCTATCTATTATACTATTATCCGATTATTCAGTTCTAATGCCTCATCTCTATTTCTTTCCTTCATCTCTCAGAACTTGATCTCCGCGGCCACCGGCATGAATCTGACCACCGTGGACGACCCCATCCAGAGGAAGTTCCTGCCCAGCTTCCTGCGGGGCGTAGCCGAGGAGAACAAGCTGGTCACCTCTCCTAACTTCGTGGTGACGCAGGCGCTGGTGGCCCTGCTGGCTGATAAAGGAGCCAGACTCAGACCTGCTTATGACAAGGCTGACATGGAGAAACGAGGTTTGTAGACGTCAGGAGGAGATAGAAATAGACCTGTCACGATAAAGACTTCAAGTCAAGGAAGGAAGGGAGGAAGAAGGAAGGAAGGAAGGAAGGGGAGGGAGGAAAGAAGAAGGAAGGAAGGAAGGAAGGAAGGAAGGAAGGGAGGAAGAAGGAAGGAAAGGCGAGGGAGGGAAGGAAGGAGGGAAGGAAGGGGGTGGAGGAAAGAAGGAAGGAGGGAAAGAAGGAAGGAGGGAAAGAAGGGGAGGGAGGAAAGAAGGAAGGAGGGAGGGTGAGATAAAGGAAAAGAGGAAGGGAGGAAGGAAAGAAGGACAGAGGAAAGAAAGAGGGAAGGAGGGAGGGAGGAAAGGAGTAAGGAATGGAAGGAAGGAGGGAAGGAAGGAAATGAAGAAAGAAGGAAGGAAGGAGGAAAGAAGGAATCCTTACTTCTTTCTTTCCTTCCTTCCTTCCTTCTCTCCTAAATTCCTTCCTCTTTTCATCCTTACTCCTTTCCTTCCTTCCTTCCTTCCTTCCTTCCTTCCTTCCTTCCTTCTTCCCTCTTTCTTTAATTTGTCCTTCCTTCTTCCCCTCCACCCTTCTTTCTT
>NC_070578.1:37898102-37915602 GCF_027409825.1 Scomber japonicus
CTCCTTTCTCCCTCCCTCCTCCCTTCCTTCCTTCCTCCCTTCCATCCTTCCTTCCTCCCTCCCTCCCTTCCTTCTTTCCTTGACTCGAGGACAACAGGGAGGTTAAAGTGCTATACAGACTCTCTCTTGTATAATTAGTTAATTCTATATTTTATAAGCACTTTTAAAACTTTAACTTAAGGCATCAATAAGGATTACTTTCAATTTCTTTGTACATGTTCATCTTTTCTATTCCAGTCGATAAACTGAAACAGTTTATTAAATAAAAAGGAGCATTATTCTACATTTGCACTGCCTCCCTTCCTTCTCTTTCTTTCCTCCCCCTACCTTCCTCCCTTCGTGCTCTCCTTTCTCCCTCCTTCCTTCCTTCCTTCCTTCCGTCTTTCTTCCTTCCCTACCTCCTACCTTCCTTCTTCCTTCTTTCCTTCCTGCCTTCTTCTCTCTTTCTTTCCTCCCCCCTACCTTCCTTCTTTCCTCCCTCCCTCCTACCTTCCTTCTTTCCTCCCTCCTACGTTCGTCCTTCTTTCTTTCCTTCCTTCCTCCCACCCTTCCTCCTTTCCCTCCTACCTTCCTTCCTTCTTTCCTCCCTCCCTTCCTACCTTCCTCCCTCCCTCCCTACTACCTTCCTTCTTCCTTCCATCCTCCTTCCTTCTTCCCTCCTTTCCTTCCTTCCTTCCTCCCTCCCATCCTCCCTTCCTTCTTTCTTTCCCCGTCCTTCCTCCCTCCTTTCCTTCCATCTTCCTTTCCTACCTTCCTTCCTCCCTCCCTCCCATCCTCCCTCCCTCCTTCTTTCTTTCTTTCTTTCTTTCTTTCTTTCCTCCCTCCTACCTTCCATCCTTCCTTCCTTACTTTCAATTTTGTTGTACATGTTCCATCTTTTCTATTCTAGTCGATAAACTGATGAATCTGAAACAGTTTATTAAATAAAAAGCAGCATTATTCTTCATTTTGCTGATTTAATGTTTTTCTTAGGGTCATACGTGATGATAACTGATGATTAATGAGTGTTTTTGGGAGTTTTTGGACCGTTGGTTGGAACAAAACAAGACGTCATCTTTAACTTTGGGGAAATTATAACGAACTTCAGACATCAGAAAAATATCTCTCAGATTAATTGATGATCAAAAATAACCGTCAGCTGCAGCCATGAATAAAATATTTAAAACACGAGTCCTCATGGAGACATTTAACCCTTGTGTCGTCCTTGAGTCAAGGAAGGAAGGGAAGGAGGAAGAAGGAAGGAAGGAAGGAAGGAAGGAAGGAAGGAAGAAAGGAAGGAAGGAAGGGGGAAGGAAAGGAGGGAGGAAAGAAGCAAGGAAGGAAGAAGGAAGGAAGGAAGGAAGAAGGAAGGAAGGGGAAAGGAAAGGAGGGACGAAAAGAAGGAAGGAAGGAAGGAAGGAAGAAGGAAGGAAGGGGGAAGGAAAGGAGGGAGGGAAGAAGGAAGGAAGGGGGAAGGAAAGGAGGGAGGAAAGAAGGAAGGAGGGAGGAAGGAAGGAAGGTAGGGGGAAGGAAAGGAGGGAGGAAAGAAGGAAGGAGGGAGGAAGGAAGGAAGGGAGGGAGGAAGGAAGAAGGAAGGAAAGAAGGGAGGAAGGAAGGGAGGAGGGAGGGAGGGAGGGATGGAGGGAAAATGCACATCTGTGTATTTTCATTTTGTGATTGATGTGTCAGCTTCTTTCATTAATCACTGAGTCTGTTAAACGTCAGAAAATAATGAAAAACATTCATGTCTGTGTTTTAATAAAACTTCATCTATTAAAAAATGTTCCTGTGACTGATTTATGTCGCCACTGATTGGTTCCCGGAGCTGAAATTCATCTTTTTAGTTTATCCTCTGGCTCGGCGAGCGACACGAGATCGTAAAATCACGACCAGGGCGTTTCGACGACTCGCTGAGGGAAGGAAGAAGGAAGGAAAGAAGGGAGGAAGGAGGGAAGGAAGAAGGAAGGAAAGGAGGAAGGGAGGAAAGAAAGAGAGAAGGAGGGAGGGAGGAAAAGAGGGAGGGAAGGAAGTAGGAAGGAAAGAAGGGAAGAAGGAGGGAAAGAAGAAGGAAGGAAAGGAGGAAGGGAGGAAAGAAAGAGAGAAGGATGGAGGGAGGAAGGAGGGAAGGAAGGAAGGGAGGGAGGGAGGAAGGAAGAAGGATGGAAAGAAGGGAGGAAAGAAAGAGAGAAGGGGGGAGGGAGGAAGGAAGGAAGGGAAGAAGGAAGGAAGGAAGGAAGGAAGGAAGGAAGGAAGGAAGGAAGGAAGGAAGGAAGGAAGGAAGGAAGGAAGGAATTAAGGGAGGGAAAATGCACATCTGTGTATTTTCATTAATCACTGAGTCTGTTAAACGTCAGAAAATAATGAAACACATTCATGTGTGTGTTTTAATAAAAAATCATCTTTTTAGTTTATCCTCTGGCTCGGTGAGCGACACGAGATCGTAAAATCACGACGAGGGCGTTTCGACGGCTCGCCCGAGCAGCGGAGGAGAAGAAGAAAAAAAAAAAAAGGCAGACAAGGAGATTCTTTCTCTCTCCCACACTCTCTCCTTTCATGCCAAAGCAGCAGATGCAGCCCCTTCCTCTCCTCCTCCTCCTCCTCCTCCTCCTCCTCCTCCTCCTCCTCCCTCGGCCCTGGCTGACAGAGCTGGCCGTGGCAGTGTTGTGGCTCCAAACGCCTCCCCTCCTCCCCTCCTCCTCCTCCTCCTCCTCCTCTTCTCTCCTCTACAAGGCTGGGAGCGCTGCCAGGTCTCCGGCGGGCAGGATACGCTGCATCAACACTGGAGCTGGCATTCCTGCAGGCCGGGGCTTTACAGTGCAGGGGTTGTGTGAGGTTGTTTGGACAGAAGAGGGGCTCCGGGATGTGTTAGCTTTCTGCCGCTCGAGCCAGCCTATCTGTGGGTTTTGGGGAGGAGGGGGAGGGGGAAGAGGAGCTGGGGGGGGGGCTTGTGTGTGTGGTTGTATCAGTATTGGTTAGAGCCACAGATGTGAGGGTTTTTTTTTTTTTATCAAAGCTGGGAAGAAGAACAGAGTGTACCAGAGCAGAGAGGAGAGGAGAGGAGCAGCTGAGCTCTGAGTGCTGGTGTCTCTGCTGTAGTTTAACCCACAGCCCCCCCAACAGGACGCAGGACTCACACCGAGCTCTCACACCGAACTCTCACACCGAGCTCTCACACCGAGCTCTCAACACACTTTAAAAAAAAGGAGAATACAATCTGATCTGGATCTGAGGAGTCATTAATCAATGACTTCGATCGCCAGAAAATTAAACCACAACTATTCTAACAGCCGATTAACCCTCAACGAAGGGAGGGAGGAAGAAAGGAAGGAAAGAAAGGAGGGAGGAAGGAAGGAAGGAAGAAGGAAAGAAAGGAGAGAAGGAGGGAGAAAGGAAAGGAAGGAAGCAAGGAAAGAAGAAAAGGAAGGAGGAAGGGAGGAAACAAGGAAGGAGGGAGGGAGAAAGGAAAAGAGGAAGGGAGGAAGAAAAAAGGAAGGAAGGAAGGAGAGAAGGAGGGAGGGAGGACAGAAGGAAGGGAAGAAAGAGAGAAGGAGGGAGGGAGGTAAAGAGGAAGGGAGGAAGGGAGGAAGGAAGGAAGAAAGGAAGGAAGGAGAAAGGAAGGAAAAGAGGGAGGAAGGGAGGGAGGAAAGAGAGAAGGAGGAAGGAAGGAAAAGAGGGAGGAAAAGAGGAAGGAAAGGAGGGAGGAAGGAAGGAAGGAAAGGGGGAGCGAGGAAGGAAGGAAGGATGGAAGGAAGGAAGGAAGGAAAGAGGGAGGAAAGGAGGGAAGGAAGGAAAGGAGGCTCAGCCTATTAGCTGATTTCACCCCCCAGTGGTCACTAACGGTATTGCAGCCCTCCTTTCCGCCCATAGACCTCCATTGTAGAAGAGACATCTGTAAAAGCTCAGTTATGACTCTTTAAATGATGAGTTACTGATCCATGGAGGTTTCATATTTATATTTCCTCCAGCCAAGAAAAGAGATTTAAAAATATATGACATCATCACAATGTAAAGTCTGAGGGCCGAGCAGGAGACTTTCCTTCCTGTCGTTTTTTCCTTCCTTCCACCCTTCTTTCCTTCTTTCCTTCCTTCCTTCCTGTCTTTTTTCCTTCCTTCCTTCCATCTTTCCTTCCTGGCTTCTTTTCCCTTACATCTTTCCTTCCTGTCTTCTTTTCCTTCCACCCATCCTTCCATCTTTCCTTCCTTCCTTCCTTCCTCTCATCTTTCCTTCCTTACTTTCTTCCATCTTTCTTTCCTGTCTTTTTTTCCTTCCTTCCTTCCTTCATGTCTTTTTTTCCTTCCTTCCACTCATCCTTCCATGTTTCTTTCCTTGAAGCTGGAAACTCCCTATGTAGATATGAAAGGCTCATTTTAAGGCAGGGATGTCAAACATGCGGCCCGTGGGCCAGAACCGGCCCGCCGAGGGGTCAATTTCGGCCCACTTTACTTCCTGATGTATTTTTCCTTCCTTCCTTCCTTCATTCCTTCCTCCCTATCATCTTTGCTTCCTTCCTTCCTTCCATCCATCTGTCCTTCGTCCCTTCCTTCCTTCATTCCTTCCTTCCATCTGTCCTTCGCCCCTTCCTTCCATATTTCCTTCCTGGCTTCTTTTCCAACCTTTCCTTTATTTTCTTTCTTCCTTCCTCACTTTTATTCTTTCCTTCCTTCCACCTGTCTTTCCTTCCTTCTCCTTTTCTTTCCTTCCCACCTTCCTTCCATTTATCCTTCCTAATTTTCCTCCCTTCCTTCTTTCCTTCCTTCCTTCCTTCTTTCCTTCCATCTTTTTAATGGTCTGTTTGTGGCCCTTGAATGAATATGAGTTTGCCACCCCTGCTGTAAACTCATAAACTCACAGATCTTATTGACTGGGTGCGGTGCCGTTATTACGTTATGTGACATCATCTGACGGTTGATGTTTTGCTTTGTGACACTCACAGGTCTTTTTTTCCTTCCTTCCTTCCTTCCTTCCTCCCTTCCTTCCATCTTTCCTTCCTGTCTTCTTTTCCTTCCTGCCTTCCTTCCTTCCTTCCTGTCTTTTCTTCCTTCCTTCCTTCCTTCCACCTTTCCTTCCATCATTCCTGTCTTTTTTCCCTTCCTTCCTTCCTTCCTGTCTTTTTTTCTTTCCTTCCTTCCTTCCTTCCATCTGTCCTTCCTCCCTTCCTTCCATCTTTCCTTCCTGTCTTCTTTTCCTTCCTTCCTTCCTTCTTTTCCAACCTTTCCTTTCTTTTCTTTCTTGCTTCCTCACTTTTATTCTTTCCTTCCTTCCACCTGTCTTTCCTTCCTTCTCCTTTTCTTTCCTTCCCACCTTCCTAATTTTCTTTCCTTCCTTCCTTCCTTCCTTCCTTCCATCTTTTTAATGGTCTGTTTGTGGCCCTTGAATGAATACAAGTTTGCCACCCCTGTTTTAAACTCACAGATCTTATTGACTGGGTGCGGTGCCGTTATTACGTTATGTGACATCATCTGACGGTTGATGTTTTGCTATGTGACACTCACAGGTCTGGTTATGGGAATTAAAAAAAACCTAGGCTCATGAGGCTGCTGTGAACTGGCTGCTTCTGATGTTTTTTAGCAGCCTGCATGTGACTCCGATGAGCCGAGCGTTCACATGGAGCAGCAGAGGTAAAAACATGCTGCCCACGCGGTCAGAAACAATTACCAGTCATCCTGTGAGCCTTTAGCCAAGATGTGACTGTTGACTTTGAAACGTCTCTATTGTGCTGCTGGAGCCTGAGTTTAATCCTAAATACAGTGTGTGTGTATGTGTGTGTGTGTGTGTGTGTGTGTGTGTCGTAACCGGTATTTACTGCTCAGCCTTCAGCAGGACGACTGGCGCTTACTCAAATTTTTTTTATTAGCAATAAAACTTTCCAACCTGATGCATCCAAGAACAAATTAACATCCAGCAACACAAATCCAGTCTGTGTTCACTCTGGCCGCTCGCTGTCATATCTCTCCTTTCCCTCTCTGTGTGCTCGATTATACTGTACTATTTATATGTATATATATATATATATATATATATATATATATATATATATGTATATATATATATATATATATATATATATATATATATATACAGTCAAGCCCGAAATTATTCATACCCCTTTTGGACATGCCACTTTTTGTTCAAATGTAAATAAAAGCTGACTGAAATATTTTTTTTACCACAATGATGCCTTTTGTACATCGTCTTTTTATCTTCTTGGAGACGCCTGTGTCACTTCCGGTCAAAAAACAACTTGCTGGTTGAATAAAAGTAACTTTAAGTCAAAATTTGCCAGGGGTATGAATAATTTCGGGCTTGACTGTATATATTTACACACAACAGCTTCAGCTATTTTCAGTCAAATTAATAGTTTTTATGGACACAGATAGTTTTTATATATGAGACATTTCACCCGTCGTCTCCTTCTTTCTAATTAATTAATCTTTTCCATTTTCCAGCTTTTCTATTTATACCAATACTATGAAGGCATAGAGGCCGGCTGGTGTATCAATGAGCTGATATTATTGGCCGATATTGACCTATCACATGTATATTGTTGACTAGTGTTGCAAGTGTGTCTGTGTGTGAGAGAAAGTGTGTGTGTGGTGGAATTTTATTTTACTTAAATGGTGTATTTATTGTATTATGTGTATATATTCAGTTTGGAAAGGTGCTACAGAAATTAAGTTTAATGTAATTATTAATATATAATATATAATTATAATTATATACGCTCTGATTGGGGATTTTATCCATAGACTGTGTAAAAGAAATGGACGTAACATCCGTGACGTCACCCATTGGTTTGTGGACTGCTGCTCGGAAGCCAATTGTTTCGAATCTAGGCAGCGCCATCTTGAAAATTTCAGGTGCATGCTGGGAAAAATAAAAACACGGATTCTACTTATATGGGCATGAGGCGGAGCGGGGAGGTTGCTATGGTTGCGAGGGCTGGATCTCGAGGACATTGGTCAATCAACCTGTCAATCAGGACGTAGCCACGCCCTAATGCATACCCTGCTTTATCGTCACATATAAAATCAGGGAGGCCAAAATGTCCCAAATGAACATCATACTGCATTGAAGAAGGCTTTAAACTAGCGATTGAGACCATAAACACATTTTGAAAACGTTTACTGAGGTTAGAAATCAAGTGAGAAGTTGGTGAATTCTCCATTGACTTGTATAGAGACGGTCGCCCCCTGGTGGCCTTTTGATAGAATGCAGCTCTAAGTTACTTCCTGGTTGGCCTCATTTCAGAGGACCAGAACTCCCCGCCTGTATTTTATTAATATCATCTGCTCTGATTATGACCGCTAATAAAATAAAAACAAAAAACAGAAAATTGAACATCTCCACAACAATAAATCCGTTCCCCACCTCATGGAAATTATCCTCGGTGATGCCGCTGTCTTCAATGTGAAGAATGCTTTTGAGCGTCTGCACGTAGAGGAGGTCGACCTCCTCCAGATCCTCCAGCAGCAGCGGGATGCAGCACAGCTGTTTCCACACCAGCGGCGCCAGATGCAGGTCCAGCGGCTTCTTGGTGCGGATGGCCACGCCCATCAGGATCCCCAGAAACTTAAACTGGAGCATGTGTTCGTCCATGCAGGCCGACGGGTTGAAGAGGAACCTGGACAGATTAAAAAAGGGGGACAGGAGACGTTTAAATGGGTTTAAATAATGAGTTTAAGATGATGTTCGTGATGATCTCATTTTCATTCAAGGGCCACAAACAGACCAATTTGATCTCATGTGGGCCGGACCATTAAAAAGATAGAAGGAAGGAAGGATGGAAGGAAGGAAGGAAGGAAAATAAGGAAGGACAAATGGAAGGAAGGTGGGAAGGGAAGAAAAGGAGAAGGAAGGAAAGACAGGTGGAAGGAAAGAAAGAATAAAAGTGAGGAAGGAAGAAAGAAAAGAAAGGAAAGGTTCGAAAAGAAGGAAGGATGGAAAGATGGAAGGAAGGGAGGAAGGACAGATGGAAGGAAGAAAGGAAGGACAGATGGAAGGAAGGAAGGAAGGAAGGACAGATGGAAGGAAGGAAGGACGGGAGGGAGGGAGGAAAGAAGGAAGAAAGTGGACGTGATCCTTCCTGGTTTTCCTCACCTGTCTCTGTTGTATCCGACCTCTGCTGTGGCGTTGGGGGAGGGGATCAGCAGGTCGACCACGCCCGTCTCCAACTCCTACGAACACATAAGAATAAACATCACAGCACCACGACAGCAGCCGCTAAACCTCGTACATTAACCTGCATGTCCTGGGTCCGTCCGTACCTGACACATCTCAGTGATGGTGTCGTCGAACACGCCCCCCGCGTCGTCCGCACCCTCTCCCACCAGTTTCACCTTCCAGGCTCTGGATGGGAGTCGAAGGTCCGACGCGTTCAGCTTCACGACCTGACGAGCAATCTGGACAAAGATCGGTTTGCACTTCCGTCCTCTGCAGAGAGCGAAGAGAAACCCGACGGGGGGAAAAGACAGAATCAGACATTTAAGTAGCAACAAGGAAGAGGAGGAGGAGGAAGAGGAGGAGGAGGAAGAGGGGAGGCACACGAGTTAAAGACGGTGTAAAGTGAATTCAGACTTTTTCTTCTAAACACATTAAATAGGTCATAAATGTATTTCTAAAAAAGGTGTAAAAAGCATTTCAACCATTTAGATTTGAATTGTGGAGCTAGGCTTCACAAACTGTGTTTCAACATTTCTGTGTTCAGGATTTAGTGATTAGCATAAACCCGCCCCTGCTGCTGTAGAGGTATAAATACATTCGGCACACATTACTACTACTACAGTCTACAGTTAGCCAGTTAGCTGAGTTAGCCGCCAAGTTAGCTGCCGAGTTAGCAGCCGAGCTAACCGCCGAGCTAGCAGCTGAGCTAGCGAGTAAGCAGTTGAGCTAGCAGCAGAAAGCTCTCAGATGTAGCGTCCATGTTTCAGGTAGAAGTGGTGACTTTGATTGACAGGTGACACTTGGTAGGGGGCGGGGCTTCAGCTGACTCGGAGGCCACGCCCACAGCGTTTGGGAGCAGAGAAAGAGGCTGATTTTTACACAACTTTGAAGCCTAATTTCATATATTTGGTGATTTTTTTAATCATTCAAATTTGGCAGGGTGGTTAACAACACACTTTTCTGTGGTATGTCAAACTCAGAACACATATTTATTCTTACTTTACACAGACTTTAAGTACAGCTGCGCATCTTTTTCTCTCTCTCTATATATTTTAGGTCTGCACTTTATATGTTGTATTCTTACTTTCTGTATCTCTTACTGTGTACTATAATCGCTTTTTACTATAGAAACCTGACTGATTATTTTATTCTCACATGAACTTTTGCCACATTTCAACATATTTATTGCTGTTCTTCAGTTAAAGTGTCGTACTGACCGTGTGGAGATCCGTTTGACGGTGATTTGAGGCCCGTAGTTCTTCCCTTGCACCATTGTCTTTCCAATGGAGCGCACCATAGGTAAAGTATAAACCCTGGGAGCCAACAGAGGCCTCAGCTGACCCTGGACGATCCCCCAGGTACCGGCGTTGTAGTGAGAAGTGCAGCTCTGCAAAAAAATAAGAATTACATAACAGAGTAAATTAAGCAGCCTACGTAAAAATTAACCCTCCTGTCGTCCTCCCGGGTCAAATTGACCCCATCTCTCTTTTGACTGTTCCTTCTTTCCTTCCTTCTTTAATTTTTCCTTCCTCCTTTCTTTCCTCCCTCCCTCCTTATTCCTTTCTTTCCTTCCTTCCTTCCTTTCCTCCCTCCCTCCCTCCATCCTTACTCCTTTCTTTCCTTCCTTCCTTCCTTTCCTCCTTCCTTCCCTCCTTATTCCTTTCTTTCCTTCCTTCCATCTCTCCTAAATTCCTTCCTCTTTTCGTCCTTACTCCTTTCCTTCCTCCCTCCTTTCCTTCTTTCCCTCCTTCCTTCCTTCCCTCCCTCCTTTCCTTCCTTCTCTCCTAAATTCCTTCCTCTTTTCATCCTTATTCGTTTCCTTCCTTCCTCCTTTTCTTCCTCTTTTCGTCCTTACTCCTTTCCTTCTTCCCTCCTTCCCCCCTCCTTTCCTTCCTTTCTTCCTTCTCTCCTAAATTCCTTCCTCTTTTCATCCTTACTCCTTTCCTTCCTCCCTCCCTCCTTACTCCTATCCTTCCTTCCATCATTCCTTCCTACTCCTTTCCTTCCTCCCTCCCTCCTTACTCCTATCCTTCCTTCCATCCTTCCTTCCTTCCTTCTTTCCTTTCCTTCCTTCCTTCCTTCCTTCCTCTTTTCCTCCTTACTTGTGTCCTTCCTTCACCTGAGGACAACAGGAGGGTTAAACGAAGGGAACTTTCAGGATATTAGGAGCAAGATGCCTCGTCATCGTCATCTAAAGTTAGTTTCTCTTGACTTTGTGAGGAAAGCAGTTTGTTCTCTGTGTTTAAAACAGACGATGTCATCTGCAGAAGTTTGTGACTAAGTGATATTTTCCTTAAATCCTAATGTGTAGTCTGGACAAAGAGTTAAGAGGTAAACCCTCTGATTAAATCTGGAAAATAGGTATTAAAGGTCCGTCCACACTGAGAACGATAACTATAACAATAATTATAAAGGTAATGATGTGAGCGTCCACACTTCCTGTAAACAGCTGCTGGTTCCTGCTGAGTCAGCAGCTAATGAAACTACTGATGAGCTGCTACTGCTGGATGCTGGACAGAGGGCCACAAACAAGGAAGGAAGGAAGGAAGGAAGAAAAGATGGAAGGAAAGACAGATGGAAAGAAGGTAGAGAAGACAAGAAAGAAAGGAAGAAAGAAAGAACAGATGGAAGGAAGGAAGAGAAGACAGGCAGGGAGAGGAAAGGAAGAAATAAAGAAAGAGAAAGAAAAGGTGGATGGAAAAATAAAAAGGAAAAGGAGACAGGAAAGAGAAAGAAAGAAAGAAAGAAAGAAAAAGAAAGAAAGAACAGATGGAAGGAAGGAAGGAAGCAGGAAGGAAAGGAGGGAGGAAGGAAGGGAGGAAGAAGGAAGGAAACGAGGGAGGGAGGAAGGAAAGAAGGAAGGGAGGAAAGAAGATAGGAAGGAAGGAAAGAAGGAAGGAAGGGAGGGAGGAAGGAAAGAAGGAAGGGAGGAAAGAAGATAGGAAGGAAGGAAGGAAGGAAGGAAAGAAGGAAGGAAGGAAGAAAGGAAGGAAGGAAGGGAGGAAACAAGAAGGAGGGAGGGAGGGAGAAAGGAAAGTGCAGTTTTTTTACAGTGTGCGTGATGTTTACAACAACACTTCATCTAAATCTCTTCCATTTTCTTTTAAGTCTCTTATGTGTGTGTGTGTGTGTGTGTGTGTGTGTGTGTGTGTGTGTGTGTGTGTGTGTGTGTGTGTGTGTTGCGTACCTGGTTATTGGGGCTGAGGTTGAGCAGCCTCCACGAGGAGTACATGAGGTCAGAGAAGTGGTAGAGGAGACGCAGACGAGCCCTCACCGCCTCGATGCTCACCTCCTTCAGCCCGTTGTACTGAGGCGGCACGGCAACCGGCAGACCGAGCTGCAGAGGAACCGACGAGCCTGCGGAGGAGGAGGAGGAGGAGGAGGAGGAGGAAGAAGACGAGACGGAGAAGAGACAAGAAGAGAAGAAATTAACTTAACGTTTAACTCGATGCACGGCTGCTACAAAATTGCTTAACCCTCCTGTTGTCCTCAGGTCAAGGAAGGACAGGAGGAAGGGAGGAAAGAAAGAAGGAAGGAAGGAAGGAAGGAAGGAAAGAAGGAAGGAACGAAGGAATGAGAAAGGAAGGAAGGAAGGAAGGAAGGAAAGGAGGAAGGGAAGAAAGAAGGAAGGAAGGAAGGAATGGGGAAGGAAGGAGCGAGGGATGGAGGAAGAGAGGAAGGGAGGAAGGAGAGAAGGAAGGAGAAAGGAGGGAGGGAGGAAAAGAGGAAGGGAGGAAGGAGAGAAGGAAGGAAGAAAGGAAGGAAGGAAAGTAGTGAGGAGGGAAGGAAGGAAGAAAGGAAGGAAGGAATGAAGGAGTAAGAAGGAATGAATGAAGGAAGGAAGGAAGGAAGGGGGAAGGAAGGAGGGAGGGATGGAGGAAAAGAGGAAGGGACGAAGGAGAGAAGGAAGGAAGGAAGGAAAGGAGTAAGGAGGGATGGAGGAAAAGAGGAAGGGAGGAAGGAGAGAAGGGAGGAAGGAGAGAAGGAAGGAAGGAAGGAAGGAAGGGGGAAGGAAGGAGGGAGGGATGGAGGAAAAGAGGAAGGGACGAAGGAGAGAAGGAAGGAAGGAAGGAAAGGAGTAAGGAGGGATGGAGGAAAAGAGGAAGGGAGGAAGGAGAGAAGGAAGGAAGGAGTAAGGAGGGATGGAGGAAAAGAGGAAGGGAGGAAGGAGAGAAGGAAGGAAGGAAGGAAAGGAGTAAGGAGGGATGGAGGAAAAGAGGAAGGGAGGAAGGAGAGAAGGAAGGAAGGAGTAAGGAGGGATGGAGGAAAAGAGGAAGGGAGGAAGGAGAGAAGGAAGGAAGAATTTAACTTAACGTTTAACTCGATGTGTTGCTGCTACAAATCATATTAAACATACAATTCTTAACGCAGGGTGTAAAATCTAATATATTACCTACATTAGAAACATCTAAGGAAACTTAAAGTACATAATCATAGTCGTATATTATAGTAGTATATAACAGGAATAAACTGGAAATGTACAAAATGTTACATTACTTAAACAGGGAACTTAAATGTAGCATAAATCTTGGTTGAAACAGGCAGATTTAATGCAAATAGAGTTAAATATTAAATATCTCCTTTATTCATCAATTACATGCACAAAGCACATTACTGACTCCTGCATGCACACATGATTTATATCAGGGAATATATTTATAGATAGCCTTTTATTGTCCCATGGGGAAATTTTTTTTCACTATCTGTCAAAAACCCCACCAACACTGAACACACACACACACACACACACACACACACACACACACACACACACACACACACACACACACACACACACACACACACACACACACACACACACACACACACACACGACCAAACATTGAGAAATATTTATTTTATTCAACATTCATGTTTCTGTTGTTCAGTGAAAGAACTGATTAAAGTTCTAATCACAAATATATCAGTCAAAATGTTGTTTTTTCTTCTTTATTAGTTTGCATTCATGTCTGTTTATGACAAAATTAAATGTTTATATTTATGTTGCTATAGTTTGTATAAATAACCCATAATTTCAAGTTTCCAAATTTCCGAAAAAAACCCCCAAAAAAAAAAACATAATAATTTGATCAGTGATGCAGTTTTCTGTTTCCACTCATTATAATATAACTGTCTTCTTCCTTCGCCTACATTACCCACAATGCAACTCTGCTGCTGGAAGGACAGTAGCCTGGAGCTGTTTGCCTCCAGCAGACGTGTCTCTAACTCCACACCTCCAGATTATTATTATTATCATTATTATTATTATTATTTTTTTAAATTTCACCTCTGGTCTAGACCTTCAGGACTTCGACCCTCTCACCTCTAAACGTTGTGAAACTCTCTCCTGCTGAGCCAGACTGCTGCGGTCCAGACCAAAAACCTCAAACCCACTAGACCAGTTTCTTCCTGACTGCAGCTGCCCGTTTATATGAATGTTAAATCTGATTATTGACACATCGCGTCTCATATCTTTTACATTTCTTATCCAAACAACCTCAAACTTGGCACTGTGCTTACTCAAGCCTGTAGCAACACACCTGTCAGGTTTGATATCAATCAGATGAATGATTTCCTTCCTTCCTTCTTTCCTTCTCTCCTAAATTCCTTCCTCTTTTCGTCCTTACTCCTTTCCTTCCTTTCCTTCCTTCCTCCCTCCCTCCCTCCTTACTCCTTTCCTTCCTTCCTCCCTTCCTCCTTTCCTTCTCTCCTAAATTCCTTCATCTGTTCGTCCTTACTCCTTTCCTTCCTCCCTCCCTTCCTTCTTTCCTTCCTTCCTCCTTTCCTCCCTGCCTCCTTCCTCCTTTCGTTCCTTCCTTCCTCCTTTCCTTCTCTCCTAAATTCCTTCCTCTTTTCGTCCTTACTCCTTTCCTTACTCCTTCCTTCCTTCTTTCCTTCCTTTCTCCTTTCCTCCCTGCCTCCTTCCTCCTTTCTTTCCTTCCTTCCTCCTTTCCTTCTCTCCTAAATTCCTTCGTCTTTTCGTCCTTACTCCCTCCCTTCCTTCCTCCCTCCTTTCCTTCCTTCCTTCCTTCTTACTCCTTTCCTTCCTTCCTCCCTTCCTTCTTTCCTCCCTCCCTCCTTACTCCTTTCCTTCCTTCTTCCTCCCTTCCTCCCTTCCTCCCTTCCTCCCTCCTTTCCTCCCTTCCTTCTCTCCTTACTTCCTTCCTCTTCTCCACCTTACTCCTTTCCTCCCTTCCTCCTGTCTTTCCTTGACCTGAGGACAACAGGAGGGTTAAACACCTGCAGACACTCTGAGGCGTAAAATCAGTTCAGCTATTCAGAGCTCCGTCATTGTTTGGGGGTTTGTTTTATGAGGCATTCAAACATTTTCAGTTTTACAACTACATTAAACATTTTTTTGTCAGTACCTAACCTAACCCTCAACATCCTGGAATGAAGCAGCTTTGTATTAAATTCCTAAAACTTTATTCACCGAGCGACGGCGCGCTGCCTCATCTCACAACAATGTGCTGTTCCTTGCTTTGTGTTCCCTTCAGGGTCCGGCTGCACCGCAGGAAATCTGACCTCCAGGATAAAGTGTCTGCCCATTAAGACATCAGCAGCTTGGCGGGGGGGGGGGTGTTATGTTGCACTGAGTGAGTTTTAGTGTGTGTGTGTGTGTGTGTGTGTGTGTGCGTGTGCATGCGCGTGTGTCTGTGTGTGTGTGTGTATGTGTTTGTGTGTGTGTGCGTGTGTCTGTGTGTGCGTATGTATGTGTGTGCATGTGCGTGTGTGTGTGTATGTGTATGTGTATGTGTGTGCATGTGTATGTGTGTGTGTATGTGTTTGTGTGTGTGTATGCGTGTGTGTGTGTGCGTGTGTATGTGTTTGTGTGTATCTGTGCGTGTATGTGTGTGTGTGAGTGCGTGTGTGTATGTGCATGTGTGTGTGTGTGCGTGTGCATGTGTATGTGTGCATGTGTATGTGTGTGCATGTGTATGTGTGTGCATGTGTGTGTGAGAGTGTGAGAGTGAGTGTGTGTGCGTGTATGTGTGTGCGCGTGTGTGTGCGTGTGTGTGTGTGTGTATGTATGTGTGTGTGTCTAACCTGGCGCTCGAGGAGGCACAGACGGAGCGGTCCACGCAGCGCTGTGGCAGCGTCCAGCAGAGATCTGGTGGATGTTCTTGCCCTGCAGCGCCGTCGCCAGGGTCGGTTCTCTGACGTGGTTTGTGTGTCCGAGACCGAGCTGCAACAGAAAAGTCACAGTTCAGACAAAAATGTTAATTAATTAATTAATTGATTAATTTATAATCACGACATTACTGCAGTGTTATCTCACCCTGATGTCATTTTTTAGAAGTATGACTTTAACGATAACTACATACACATATTTAACCCTCCTGTTGTCCTCGAGTCAAGGAAGGAAGGAAGGGAGGAAAAGGAAGGAAAGGAGGAAGGTACGAAGGTAGGAGGGAGGGAGGAAGGTACGAAGGTAGTAAGGAGGGAGGAAGGAAAGAAGGGAAAGAAAGAAGGAAGGAAGGAAAGTAGGAGGGAGGGACGAAACAAGAAGTAGGGAGGGAGGGAGAAAGGAAAAGAGGAAGGGAGGAAGGAAGGAAGAAGGAAGGAAGGAAAGGAGGGACGAAGGAAGGGAGGGAGGAAGGAAGGAAAGAAGGGAGGAAAGAAGGAAGGAACAAGAAGGAGGGAGGGAGGAAGGAAGGAAGGGAAAGAAAGAACTCCTTTCCTTCCTTCCTTCCTTCCTTACTCCTTTCCTTCCTTCCTTCATTCCTCCCTCCCTCCTTATTCCTTTCCTTCCTCTTTTCCTCCCTCCCTCCCTTCCTCCTGTCCTTCCTTGACCTGAGGACAACAGGAGGGTTAAATCACTTTCAGAGTGATTTGATGAATGATAGAAACACTGACAGCTGATCAAAATCCTTCCTATAAACCAAACAGCACGACAAGATCTGCATCCAGCCTGAAATTTACAGTAAAACTTCAAAACCTGCAAATATCAAACTCTTAATTATGACTTTATTTATTTTAATGCAGCTTTTCTCCTCTCTCCACACTGTAAACTGGAGCCAGTGAATCAGCACACAGCAGTAACAGCTCATCAGTAGTTTCATTAGCTGCTGACTCAGCAGGAACCAGCAGCTGTTTACAGGAAGTGTGGACGCTCACATCATTACCTTTATAATTATTGTTATAGTTATGGTTCTCAGTGTGGACGGACCTTTAATACCTATTTTCCAGCTTTAATCAGAGTTTACCTCTTAACTCTTTGTCCAGACTACACATTAGGATTTAAGGAAAATATCACTTAGTCACAAACTTCTGCAGATGACATCGTCTGTTTTAAACACAGAGAACAAACTGCTTTCCTCACAAAGTCAAGAGAAACTAACTTTAGATGACGATGACGAAGCATCTTGCTCCTAATTTCCTGAAAGTTCCCTTCGTTTAACCCTCCTGTTGGCCTCAGGTGAAGGAAGGACAAAAGGAAGGAGGAAAAGAGGAAGGAAGGAAAGAAGGAAATGAGTAGGAAGGAAGGAAGGAAGGAAGGAAGGAAAGGGGTAAGGAGGGAGTGAGGACGGAAGGAAACGAGTAAGGATGAAAAGAGGAAGGAATTTAGGAGAGAAGGAAGGAAAGAAGGAAAGGAGCGAGGGAAGGAAGGAAGGAAGGAAAGGAGGAAGGAAAGGAGTAAGGTCGAAAAGAGGAAGGAATTTAGGAGAGAAGGAAGGAAGGAAAGAAAAGAGTAAGGAGGGAGGGAGGGAGGAAAGGAAAGAAAGGAGTAAGGAGGGAGGGAAGAAAGGAAGGAAGGAAAGAAAGGAGTAAGGAGGGAGGGAGGAAAGGAAGGAAGGAAAGAAAGGAGTAAGGAGGGAGGGAGGGAGGAAAGGAAGGAAGGAAGGAAGGAAAGAAAGGAGTAAGGAGGGAGGGAGGGAGGAAAGGAAGGATGGAAGGAAAGAAAGGAGTAAGGAGGGAGGGAGGAAGACTACACATTAGGATTTAAGGAAAATATCATCTGTCTGCCTCCAGCCTCACGTTTACAGTAAAACTCTTTATCATGGAAACTGACTAATGATGACCTCATTTATTTATAGTTATTTATTTATTGTAATGCAGCTTTGGTCCTCTCTCAGCACAGACTGGAGCAGGATGACACCCAGAGGTGACTCCTTTACAGAGGGTTGTCCTCTTTATTATATAAAGATGCTGGAGCTAGATGCTGTAAGTTAGTGAAGAAAAGGGGTGACTTTAGATCTGTGCTCGTACCATGAGGTCAGCTCTGCCCTTCAACATCTGCTGCTGTTATATATAGTTATTGTTACTAGTTATCACTATAGTTACCATTATCGTTATAGTATATCGTTATCATTATAGTTATCTCTCTAGTTATCGTTAAGTTGTTATAGTTATCGTTAT
>NC_070578.1:37918102-37933102 GCF_027409825.1 Scomber japonicus
AACTAGTCCTACAGATTTCATCCCATCCACTTCAAATTCACACACAATCATCTTGAGACATTGGAGATGACAAGTTATCAAAAGCTTTTTTATGACTTCTTCCTGTTGGGCGTGGCTGTGCAAACAATTTCGATACTTCGCCATAAAGCAGGAAGTCGTTATAACTCCTACAGACATTGTCCCACCTACACCAAATTGATCACACATGTAGAGGGTCCCACCCTGAACACATCTATGCATCAATACTGCTTCATATACACAGCGCCACCTACTGGACACAGGAAGTCAGCCTCATATGACAAACATTATCCTATTTACATGAAATTTACAGGATGTGTTCTCCACATCACACACTGCAACATGACATATAATTGGTGGGTGATCTCTAGCGCCACCTAGTGGACACATGCAATGTGACTTAGCCCCATCACACAATGTTCATTGCAAGCCCATGTGCCAAGACGTCTACGTGCCCGCTGTGTCTGCCATGTGACTGCAGCACGCACCGACATGCGCGTACGGGGCGGTGCGTGGGGGGGCTTGGGCCCGATCATCGCTGCTTGTTATTATTATCGTTCCTATAAAGTAAACGCCTTTTTGCCCCCCTGAACGTGCCCGAAAAGTCACCAAAATGTGCAATCATGTCCAACCCGGCGAAAAATTTGATATTTTATGGTTTGCATAAATGGGCGTGGCAAAATGGCTCTGTAACGCCCCCTAGAAAATTAAGAAAAGTGAGCCCCACCCCTGAGATTGTCGTAGACAAACGAAAGTCAGTTCACATATGTATCGTGTAAAGACACACAAAAAAGTCTCTTGGACCCATACCCTCACTCCTACAGGAAGTCGGCGATTTTGTATCGAATCTGCGTTTTTGCCGCGATTTCGGCGATTTCCACGCATCGCATTTGAGCGAACTCCTCCTAGGGATTTAATCCGACCGACGTCAAATTTACTCAGAAACATCTTGAGACATTGGAGATGAAAAGTTATCAAAAACTTTCTGATTAGGGATCCGGTTTGGCCGTGGCGGCGCCGACAATTTCCTTCACCATTCGATCCTTCGCCATGAAATTTCAAACCCTCATAACTTGACTCCACATGGTCTGAGCTTTTCCAACTTTCATATGCTTGTTCAGCGTCCCGGTCTGAACACATGTACAGTCTCATATTTAGTGACAGTCATAGCGCCACCTACTGGCAACAGGAAGTCACTTGCTTCAGTCTTTCACTGATTACTCCCATAATCTTAAATCTTTATACCTGAAATTGACTCAGCTGAGACATAACACCTTGGTGATGCTACATTCTGCAACTCATGACCCATCATCAAATACTGTTGCCATGACAACTCATTCAACGCCATGAAAATACGATTACAGTTTTTAGGGGCAAAGGATGCCTCCACGGTAACGAAACTCAACACACACATCTGGAGTGGGTTCATTTAACATCCTATATACTTCAATGGGATGGGCGTGACTAAACGGCTCAATAGCGCCCCCTTGAATATTTCAAAATTGAACCTCAGCCTTCCCGATTGACATAGAAGAATGAAATTCGGTAGGTTTATGTATCATCTCCAGACACACAAAAACGCCATTTGGACCCATACCCTAAGTCCAACAGGAAGTCGGCCATCTTGGGAAAAATGCTATATTTTGGTGAGTTTTTTGGTCATTTCCAGGCCTCATATTTGAAGAAACTAGTCCTAGGGATTTCATCCCATCCACTTCAAATTCACACAGAATCATCTTGAGACATTGGAGATGAAAAGCTATCAAAAGCTTTTTCGCCCGTCATTCCTGGTTGCCATGGTGACATGGCGAATTTCGATGTCTCGCCATGAAATTTCAAACCCTCATAACTTGACTCCACATGGTCTGAGCTTTTCCAAATTTCAGATGCTTTTTCAGCGTCCTGGTCTGAACACATGTACAGTCTCATATTTAGTGACAGTCATAGCGCCACCTACTGGCAACAGGAAGTCACTTGCTTCATTCTTTCACTAATTACTCCCATAATCTTAAGTATTTACACCTGAAATTGACTCAGCTGAGACATAATGCCTGTCATCAAAATCTTTTTGATGACTTCTTCCTGTTGGGCGTGGCTGTGCAAACAATTTCAATGCTTCGCCATAAAGCAGGAAGTCCTTATAACTCCTACAGACATTGTCCCACCTACAGCAAATTGATCACACATGTAGAGGGTCCCGCCCTGAACACATCTATGCATCAATACTGCTTCATATACACAGCGCCACCTACTGGACACAGGAAGTCAGCCTCATATGACAAACATTATCCGATTTACATGAAATTTACAGGATGTGTTCTCCACATCACACACTGCAACATGACATATAATTGGTGGGTGATCTCTAGCGCCACCTAGTGGACACATGCGATATGACTTAGCCCCATCACACAACGTTCAATACGAGCCCGGGTGCCAAGACGTCTACGTGCCCGCTGTGTCTGCCGTGTGACTGCATCACGCACTGACATGCGCGTACGGGGCGGTGCGTGGGGGGGCTTGGGCCCGATCATCGCTGCTTGCAGCTTTAATTATTTTTCTTCTCCCACAACAACGGCCTTTTTGACCCCCTGAACGTGCTCGAAAAGTCACCAAAGTTTGCACGCAAGCCAGACCCGGCGAAAATTTTGATATTTTATGGTCTGCACAAATGGGCGTGGCAAAATGGCTCTCTAGCGCCCCCTACAAAATCAAGAACATCGAGCCCCTCGCGACAGATTGACATAGAGAAACGAAACTCGGTAGACATGTTCATCATGTCAAGACGCACAAAAAAGTCTATGGGTTCCATGACGTCACTCCAACAGGAAGTCGGCCATTTTGAATCAAAATATTAATTTTAATGCAAATTGTGGCATCATATTTGAACAAACTACTCCTAGAGTTTTCATCCCATCCACTTCAAATTCACACAGAGTCATCTTGAGACATTGGAGATGAAAAGTTATCAAAAGCTTTTTCCCACGTCATTCCTGGTTGCCGTGGTGACGCGGCGAATTTCGATGCTTCGCCATGAAATTTCAAACCCTTATAACTTGACTCCACATGGTCTCAGCTTTTCCAAATTTCAGATGCTTGTTCAGTGTCTCGGTCTGAACACATGTACAGTCTCATATTTAGTGACAGTCATAGCGCCACCTAGTGGCGACAGGAAGTCACTTGCGTCATTTGTTCATTAATTACTCCCATAATCTTAAGTATTTCCACCTGACATTGACTCAGCTGAGACATAAGACCTTGGTGATGCTACATTCTGCAACTCGTGACGCATCATCAAATACCGTTGCCATGACAACACATTCAACGCCATGAAAATACGATTACAGTTTTCAGAGGCAAAGGATGCCTCCACGGTAACGAAACTCAACACACACGTCTGGAGTGGGTTCATTTAACATCCTATATACTTCAATGGGATGGGCGTGGCTACACGGCTCAATAGCGCCCCCTTGAATATTTCAAAATTGCACCTCAGCCTTCCCGATAGACATAGAAGAATGAAACTCGGTAGGTTTATGTATCATCTCCAGACGCACAAAAACGCCATTTGGACCCATGCCCTAAGTCCAACAGGAAGTCGGCCATCTTGGGAAAAACGCTATATTTTGGTGATTTTTTTGGTCATTTCCAGGCCTCATATTTGAACTTACTAGTCCTACAGATTCCATCCCATCCACTTCAAATTCACACAGAGTCATCTTGAGACATTGGAGATGACAACTTATCAAAATCTTTTTCCCACGTCATTCCTGGTTGCAGTGGTGAAGCGGCGAATTTCGATGCTTCGCCATGAAATTTCAAACCCTCATACCTTCACTCCACATGGTCTGTGCTTTTCCAAATTTAATATGCTTGTTCAGCGTCCTGGTCTGAACACATGTACAGTCTCATATTTAGTGACAGTCATAGCGCCACCTACTGGCAACAGTAAGTCACTTGCTTCATTCTTTCACTAATTACTCTCATAATCTTAAGTATTTACACCTGAAATTGACTCAGCTAAGACATAACGCCAGTTATCAAAATCTTTTTTATGACTTCTTCCTGTTGGGCGTGGCTGTGCGGACAATTTCGATGCTTCGCCATGAGGCAGGAAGTCCTTATAACTCCTACAGAAATTGTCCCGTCTACACCAAATTCATCATGCATGTAGAGGGTCCCGCCCTAAACACATCTATGCATCAATACTGCTTCATATACACAGCGCCACCTACTGGACACAGGAAGTCAGCCTCATATGACAAACATTATCCTATTTACATGAAATTTACAGGATGTGTTCTCCACATCACACACTGCAACATGACATATAATTGGTGGGTGATCTCTAGCGCCACCTAGTGGACACATGCAATGTGACTTAGCCCCATCACACAACGTTCATTACGAGCCCGGGTGCCAAGACGTCTACGTGCCCGCTGTGTCTGCCATGTGACTGCAGCACGCATCGACATGCGCGTACGGCGCGGTGCATGGGGGCGCGAGGGCCCGTTCATCACTGCTTGCAGTTTTAATTTTTTTTATTCCTTTGCTTTTAACCCTGCTCCTGTTTTTAGTGTTTTATGGTTTATTTTCCTGTTAATTTAAAAAAAAAATCTATTTATGTACAGTACTTTTATTGTTTCAGACTGTGGTTGTTTTAAAGTGCTTTATAAATAAAGTTGAGTTGAACTGGAATAACTTTACAAAATAAAACATTCAGTCAGAATTCACTCAGATGTGAAATGATGAAGTCTGTTATCAAAAGCTCACAGTCTTCATTATCGTCCTCCTTCCTTCCTTCCTCCCTTCCTTCTTTCCTTCCTCCATCCCCCTTCCTTCCTTCCTTCCCTCCTCCCTCCCTCCCTCCTTCTCTCTTTCCTCCCTTCCTTCTTTCCTTCCTCCATCCCCCTTTCTTCCTTCCTTCCCTCCTCCCTCCCTCCCTCCTTCTTTCCTTCCTTCCTTCCTTCCTCACGTTGTTCTGACTCCCTTCTTCCCTCCCTCCTTCTCTCTTTCCTCCCTTCCTTCTTTCCTTCCTCTATCCCCCTTTCTTCCTTCCTTCCCTCCTCCCTCCCTCCCTCCTTCTTTCCTTCCTTCCTTCCTTCCTCACGTTGTTCTGACTCCCTTCTTCCCTCCCTCCTTCTCTCTTCCTCCCTCCCTTCTTTCCTTCCTCCATCCCACTTTCTTCCTTCCTTCCTCCCTCCCTCCCTCCTTCTTTCCTTCCCTTCCCTCCTCCTTTCCGTCCTTCTTCCTCCTTCCCTCCTTCTCTCTTTCCTCCCTTCCTTCTTCCCTTCCTCATCCCCCTTTCTTCCTTCCTTCCTCCCTCCCTCCTCCTTCTTCCCTTCCTTCCCTCCTCCTTTCCGTCCTTCTCCTCCCTTCATCCTCCCTCCCCCCTTCTCTCTTTCCTCCCTTCCTTCTTTCCTTCCTACATCCCCCCTTCTTCCTTCCTTCCTCCATCCCTCCTTCTTTCCTTCCTTCCCTCCTCCTTTCCGTCCTTCTTCCTCCCTTCATCCTCCCTCCCCCTTCCTTCTTACTCCCTCCCTCCTTCTTTCCTTCCTTCCTCCCTCCTTTCCATCCTTCCTCCCTCCTTTCCATCCATCCTTCCTCCCTCCCTCCCTTCCTTCCATGTTTACAGATATTCATCATTACCACTTAAAATAACAATAAATAAATGAATATATTGATTACCTTGGCCGAACGTGAACACTTTGCCATCTTTGGTTAAAGCCACAGAGAACTGCGTCCCACACGCCACTTTTTGATGTGATTCCCACACAACACGTCAACTTTCTAGGGGTTAATGTAAAACATTACAGTCATTTAAAAAGAACCAGATATATCTTATAAAACTACAGTAATACAACAATGTTAGCATCAAGTTTCTACCTGAGGAGACGACTTGGCTGTGAGTTACCAAGTCCGAAGTTTTCCATAATCCTCCGTCACCAAAAGCCCAAACCATCATCCCATCGGCAGAGACGACCAGAGTGTGATTCAGACCACAAGCAACCTGACGAGGGGAGAGAGAGAGAGAGAGAGAGAATGAGAGAGAGAGAGAGAGAGAGAGAGAGAGAGAGAGAGAGAGAGAGAGAGAGAGAGGGAGAGAGAGAGAAAGAGAGCACAGACGTCTTCAATCAGCTGTCAATCAAACATGATCGCCTCTTTCTGGAGCAGCATCAGAAGAGAAGATTGAAGCCCATTTTATGCTCAACGTTAAATATATGGATCCGATACAGACGGAGCCTTCTGTCTGTGCTCTGCGTTCATTTCGTCCGTATTCTGCACGTTTCCATAAAGCTAACGGATACGGACCAAATGGAGCAGTACCACCGTAAACCATGGGGGAGCAGTGTTGCTGTCACTACCATAGACTGTATAGAAGAAATGGACGTAACATCTGTGGCGTCACCCATTGGTTTGTGGACTGCTGCTCGGAAGCCAATAGTTTTGAATCTAGGCAGCGGCATATTGAGAATTTCAGGTGCCATGCTGGGAAAAAAAGAACACGGATTCTACTTATATGGGCATGAGGCGGGGCCATGGGCGGAGCAGGGAGGTTGCTATGGTTGCGAGGCTGGATCTCGAGGACATTGGTCAATCAACCTGTCATTCAGGACGTAGCACGCCCTAATGCATACCCTGCTTTATCGTCACATATAAAATCAGGGAGGCCATAATGTCCCAAATGAACATCATACTGCATTGAAGAAGGCTTTAAACTAGCGATTGAGACCATAAACACATTTTGAAAACGTTTACTGAGGTTAGAAATCAAGTGAGAAGTTGGTGAATTCTCCATTGACTTGTATAGAGACGGTCGCCCCCTGGTGGCCTTTTGATAGAATGCAGCTCTAAGTTACTTCCTGGTTGGCCTCATTTCAGAGGACCAGAACTCCTCTCCTGGATTGTTGTTTTTTTTTAGACCCACCTGTCCGACTTGGTAGCCTTCGAGCGCCGTGACTTTCTCCGGTAGCTTCTTGTTCGAGGTGTTTCCCAAACCCAGTCGTCCGTAATCACCGTTACCGAATGTGAAAAGCTTCCCGTCGGCTGTTACCACCGCCGAATGTTTGAACCCACAAGACATCTGGAGATAAAAACACAGAGAGAGAGAGATGTTAGCAGAAAGAAAAAAAGAAAACACCCAAACTAATCAAGTTCTATGTTAACCTTCTTTCCTCCCTTCTGTGTGTCCTTCCTCCTTCTCTCTTTCCTCCTTCCTTCTTTCCTTCCACCCTCCCTGCCTCCTTCTTTCCTCCCTCCTTCCTACTTTCCTTCTTTCCTCCCTTCCCTCCTTTCCATCCTTCCTTCCTCCCTCCCTCCTTCTTTCCTTCCTTCCTTCCTCTTTTCCTTTCTCCGTCCTTCCTTCTTTCCTCCCTCCTCCCTCCTTTCCATCCTTCTTCCCTCCCTTCCATCCATCCTTCTCTCCCTCCTTTCCTTCCTTCCATCCTTCCCTTCCTCCCTCCGTCTTTCCTTCCTTCCTACCTCCTTTCCGCTTTCTCCTTCTTTCCTCCCTTCCATCCTTCTTCTTCCTCCCTTCCTCCCTCCCTCCTTTCCGTCCTTCTTCCTCCCTTCCATCCTTCCTCCCTCCTCTTCTTTCCTTCCTTCCTCCCTCCTTTCCCCTTCCTTCTTCCCTCCCTTCCTACCACCCTCCCTTCCTTCCTTCCTCCTTCCCTCCCTCCTTTCTTCCTCCCTCCCCTCCCTCCCTTCCTTGACTCGAGGACAACAGGAGGGTTATAACATAAAGACTCTCTGACCTGTACGACTTCCTCTCCTTGCAGAGCTTCGATCTGTCGCGGTCGGCGTTGGCGATCGCTGTTGCCGTGTCCCAGCTTGCCGTAGTCTCCGTCTCCCCAGCTGAACACCTCGCCGCTCTCCGTCAGAGCCATGGAGTGGCCGTCGCTGCCGCATGACGTCACCAGCTGTGTCACGACAAAACCTGGACAAAAAGTCAACGTAACTAAGACTTCAATCACATCGCAGGAGATAAATCACCATGACAACATCAGGACACTTATCTCTCATCTTTTTATTCCTTTTCTTTATATATAGGACGACCTCGTTACATTTATGACACCTCAGTTTTGTTTTTTTTTTTGTCTGTATTTTTTTACTGTTAAGTTTTTATATTGTATGTCTTTATAGGTTTCATTCTCTCCTTTTGTTAATTATTGTTCTCTCTTTCCTAATTTCAAATATTCTGCATGTATTAACCCTCCTGTTGTCCTCGAGCCCACTTTCCTTCCTGTCGTTTTTACCTTCCTTCCTTCCTTCCTTCCATCTTTCCTTCATTCATTCCTTCCTCCCTTTCATCTTTCCTTCCTTCCTTCCTCCCTTCCATCTTTTCTTCCTTCATTCCTTCCTCCCCTTCATTTTTCCTTCCTTCATTCCTTCCTTCCTCCCTCCCTCCCTTCCTTCCATCTTTCCTTCCTGTATTTTTTTTCCTTTCTTCCTTCCATCTTTCCTTCCTTCATTCCTTCCTCCCTTTCATTTTTCCTTCCTGTCTTTTTTTCCCTTTCTTCCTACCTTCCATCTTTCCTTCCTTCCTGTGTTTTTTCCTTCCTTCCTTCCATCTGTCCTTCCTCCCATCTTTCCTTCCTGTCGTCTTTTCCTTCCTTCCACCCATCCTTCCATCTTTCCTTCCTTCCTTCCTTCCTTGCTTATTTTACAACCTTTCGTTTTCTTTTCTTTCTTTCTTCCTTCCTCACTTTTATTCTTTCCTTCCTTCCACCTGTCTTTCCTCCCTTCTCCTTTTCTTTCCTTCCCACCTTCCTTCCATTTGTCCTTCCTAATTTTCCTTCCTTCCTTCCTTCCTTCCTTCCATCTTTTTAATGATCCGGCCCACATGAGATCAAATTGGTCTGTTTGTGCCCTTGAATGAAAATGAGTTTAACACCCCTGATTTATTATTTTATATTCAATAAAGGTATTAAAATATACACGTATAAATAGTGTATTATCTAACACAGAGGAGTCAAACTCATTTTCATTCAAGGGCCACATAATGCCCAATTTAATCTCATGTAGGCCGGATCATTAAAAAGATGGAAGGAAGGAAGGAAGGAAGGAAGGAAGGAAGGAAGGGAGCAAGGACAAGAAGGAGTGAAAGATGGAAGGAAGGACAGAAGGAAGGAAAGAGGGGAAGAAGGACCGATGGAAGGAAGGAAGGAAAAGAAGATAGGGAGGAAGGGAGGAAGGAAGGAAGGAAAAGAAGATCAGGAGGAAGGAAGGAAGGAAGGAAGGACAAGAAGGAATGAAAGATGGAAGGAAGGACAGACGGAAGGCAGGAAGGTAGGAAGGAAAGAAGGGAAGAAGGACCGATGGAAGGAAGGAAGGAAAAGAAGATCGGGAGGAAGGAAGGAAGGAAGGAAGGAAGGGAAGAAGGACAGATGGAAGGAAGAAAGGTAGGAAGGAAAAGAGGAAGAAGGAAACTGGGCCAGACTGGACCTCTCGGCGGGCCGGTTTTGACCCACGGGCCGCATGTTTGACACCCCTGACCTAACAGGTGTGTGTGCAGTAGGAAACAACAGATGATGATTAAATGCAAACCTTGCAGAGCTGAGATGACGGTGAGGACGTGCAGGTCGTCAGAGTTGCCTTGTCCCAGCCGGCCGTAGCTTCCCTCTCCGCAGGCCAACACCGTCCCGTTGGGCTGGATCACGAAGGTGCAGTTCTGACCACAAACCACCTGCAGCAGCCAAGACGATGACAGGTAGACGGACGAGGAAATAAAAGAGGAAGCACATGCAGGAAATGAAGCCGGTCGTGCGGTATATTACAGAGCATAAATCACCAGAGCAGTAATCTTGTTTTATGAGGCTGGACAGCAACGAGGAACTGGGTCTGTGTTTAACTGGAAAATCCAAATGCAAGTGGAAGCACCTGCAGCAGTTTGGTGATATTCATTCATATTCATTTTAACCAGTCGATTTTTTATATTATCATTATTGTTATAAGGAGCATTTTAACTGCTGCTGTTGTATTTTGTAATGCATGTTTTTTTATTGAATTTAAGTCTTATTTAACCCTCCTGTTGTCCTCGAGTCAAGGAAGGAAGGGAGGGAAGAAGGATGGAAGGGAGGGAGGGAGGAAGGAAGGAAGGAAGGGAGGAAGGGAGGAAGGAAGGGAGGGAAGAGGGAAGGATGGAGGGAATGAAGGAAAGGAGGGAGGGAGGGAGGGAGGAAGGATGGAAGGGAGGAAAAAGGAAGGAAAGGAGGGAGGGAGGGAGGAAAGAAGGAAAGAAGGAAGGAAGGAAGGAAAGGAAGGAAGGAAGGAAGGAAGGAAGGGAGGAAGGGAGGAAGGAAGGGAGGGAAGAGGGAAGGATGGAGGGAATGAAGGAAAGGAGGGAGGGAGGGAGGGAGGAAGGATGGAAGGGAGGAAAAAGGAAGGAAAGGAGGGAGGGAGGGAGGAAAGAAGGAAAGAAGGAAGGAAGGAAGGAAAGGAAGGAAGGAAGGAAGGAAGGAAGGAAAGGAAGGAAGGAAGGAAGGAAGGAAGGAAGGAAGGAAGGAAGGAAGGAAGGGGGATGGAGGAAGTGGAAGCACCTGCAGTTTGGTGATATTCGTTATTTTAACCAGTCGCTTTTTAATATTATCATTATTATTATAAGGAGCATTTTAACTGCTGCTGTTGTATTTTTTAATGGATGTTGAATTTAAGTCTTATTTAACCCTCCTGTTGTCCTCGAGTCAAGGAAGGAAGGGAGGGAGGGAGGGAAGGCGGGAGGAAGGGAGGGAAGAGGGAAGGATAGGAGGGAGGGAGGGAAGGAGGGAGGGAGGGAGGGAAGAAGGGAGGAAGGAGGTAGGAATGGAGGGAAGAAGGAAGGGAGGACGAAGGAAAGGAGGGAGAGAGGGAGGGAGGATGGAAAGGAGGGAGGTAGGAAAGGAGGGAAGAAGGAAGGAAAGGAGAGAGGGAGAAGGATGGAAAGGAGGGAAGTGAGGATGGAAGGGAGGAAGAAGAAAGGAAAGGAGGGAGGTATGAAGGGAGGGAAGAAGGAAGGAAAGGAGGGAAGTGAGGATGGAAGGGAGGGAAGAAGGAAGGAAAGGAGGGAGGGAAGAAGGATGGAAGGGAGGAAGAAGGAAGGAAAGGAGGGAGGGAAAGAAGGATAGAAAGGAGGATGGTAGGAAAAGGAGGGAGGAAGGAAGGGAGGAAGAAGGAAGGAAAGGAGGGAGGAAGGGAGGAAGGATGGAAAGGAGGAAGAAGGAAGGAAAGGAGGGAGGGAGGAAGGACGGAAAGGAGGGAGGTAGGAATGGAGGAAAGAAGGAAGGAAGGGAGGGAGGGAGGGAAGGCGGGAGGGAAGAAGGGAGGGAAGAAGGAAGGAAAGGAGGGAAGGGAGGAAGGAAGGAGGGAGGGAAGGAAAGGAGGGAGGGAGGAAGAAGGGAGGAAAGAAGGAGGGAAGGAAGGAGGACAGAAAGGAGGGATTATTTTAACCTGGATTTAAAAATATTCACATTTGGGGCTGATTTCAGTTCTGTTGGTAGTTTGTCCTTTAAACAAAATACATTATTATTATTTCACTATTCATCTTTTGGAGACCATGAATATGAAAAATGTGATCATGTTGCATCCAATAGATGTTGAGATATATATATATATATTTAATGGTCATGTGATCTTCTGTGTACCTGCTGTGCCTGAGAGAAGGACGGGGCGGTGGTCGGCACCAGGATGTTTCTACCGGCCTCGGCCAGCTGTCCGTGTCGACCTGCTCCCCAAAGAAACACGTCACACTTCCCTCCGAGGTGCCAGTCCTGGAAAATAACCAACAGATTAAATAAGAAGGTTAAAACAGCAGATATCACCTCGAGAGTCAGAGACCAAAATCACTCCCCTTATTCACTCAATCACTTAACCTTTGTGTCATCCTCCCGGGAAAAATTGACCCCGTCTGTTTTGACTGTTCCTTCCTTCCTTTCCTCCCTCCCTCCTTCCTTTATTCTTTCTTTTCCTTCCTTCCTCCCTCCCTTCCTTCCTTCCTTCCTTCCTTTCTTCATTCCTTTCTTCTTTTCCTCCCTCCTTCCTTCTTTCCTTTCCTCCCTTCCTTCTTTCATCTGTCCTTCTTTCCTTCCTTCCTCCTCTCCTCGTTCCTTCTTTCCTCCCTCCTTCCTCCCTTCCTTCTTTCCTCCCTCCCTTTCCTCCCTCCCTTCTTTCCTTTCCTCTGTCCTTTCTTCCTATTTTCCTTCCTTCCTCCCTCCCTCCCTCCTTCCTTCCTTCCTTCCTTCCTTCCTCCATTCCTCCTACCTTCCTCCCTTCCTTCCTTCCTTTCTTTCCTCCCTCCCTCCCTCCCTTCCTCCTGCCTTCCTTCCTTTCCTCCCTCCCTTTCCTTGACTCGAGGACAACAGGAGGGTTACACTTAATCATTTATTCAACAGTGAGCAGCAGATTTCAGACACTATCTAATTGTCATCATTTTGTGTCGTTACCATCAGCTGTAGAGACGTATGATGGTAGTTTTTATTATAATATATATTGCAGCTAAAAAAGCATTTCCTTCATAGACCACCATTGTTAAAGAGACGTCTGTAAAACTATTAACACTTTGAACTGTTCCATTAACCAGACACACTGTTTCAGGTGTAATATGTGTGTTTTGATTGTGTTTCTAATAAAAGTAAATTGACAAAGTTTTGGAGTATAAACATCTGTGTTTATAGATGAATAACTACTGGTGCATTTAACCCTCTTGTTGTCCTCGAGTCAAGGAAAGGAAGGGAGGAAGACGGAAGGAAGGGAAGGAGGGAAGGAAGGAGGAAGGAAGGAAAGGAAAGAAGGAAGGACGGAGGGAGAAAGAAAAGAGGAAGGGAGGAAGGAAAGAAAGAAGGACACAGGAAAGAAAGAAGGACAGAGGAAAGAAAGAAGGAAGGAGGGAGGGAGAAATGAAAAAAGGAAGGGAGGAAGGAAGGAAAGAAGGACAGAGGAAAGAAGGAAGGGAGGAAGGTAGGGGGGTAGAAAGAAAGAGAGAAGGAGGGAGGGAGGAAGGAAGGAAGGAAGGAAGAAAGGGGGATGGAGGAAGGAAGGAAGGAAGGGGGGAGGAAAGAAAGAGAGAAGGAGGGAGGGAGGGAGGAAAGAAGGTGTCAATCTGACCCAGGAGGACAACAGGAAGGTTAAATAAACCAGTAATATTTGAGAGCTCTATATAATGGAGAAACTTACACTTAAATAAGATGATGGAGGGTAAATATGGAGCACTATATAATAAATAAGGATTTCAGATAGTCAGAGTCTCAGTTCTTACCTCAGGTCTGGACGTGGCCCAGGACATGATCTGTTCATCCATACCAGACGCCCATTTACTGTTATCCTGCAACAACAAGAGAGCAAAAAATAAAAAAGCATGTTATTAAACTTGTTGGAATTATTGTACATAAAGTTATCTCATATTTACCCCTTTCTATAATCATTACCCTTTATAGTCATAGTATACAAGCTTGCTGTTTTAAAGTTGTTTTTCAGGACCTGTGACCGACCTGTGACCCTGCTCAGGAAGTCTTTGAAGTGTGTGTGACCAACCTGTGACCGACTTGTGACCCCCACCCTTTAGAGCAGTAACGACTACGTAAATTAGGGAAAGTCCTGAAGAGAATAAAAAGAAAGGGTTCGGCAAGGTTTGCTCAGAGCGGGTTGGAGATTGTAACTGAGCAGATCTCTGTCCGTTCTCCTTGCGAGTAGAAACTCTAACTCTAACTCTTTAGGTCGCCTAAACCTGACAAAACTCCACACAGGTGTCCATCAGCTCCATTTACACAGTTTAAACAGCTGCAGAGACCCTCACCATGAGCAGAGCCATCTCATCTTTAGGCACGGGCTCCAGGTCGGGAACGGAGAACGCCTCGGGGAATGTGGCGCCTCGAGCCAGGGCCTCGGCCGCTTTCACCGTGGTGGAGAAGCAGTCCAGCCACGCCCACTCGCTGGCGCTCCACACCGCCGTGCCGGACTCTGGAGGGCAGTGACGGAGGAGGGGAGGGACGGGGGGCCGACACAGGAGCTGGTCCAGGTGGAGACCGACGGCCAGGGAGGCGAGGCACTGCATGTAAGGGCTGTGGACGAGCTGCTCGCCACAGACCACGTGGGGCTGGAAGAAGAAGAGGAGGAGGAAGAAGAGGAAGAGGAAGAAGAAGAGGAGGAGGAAGAAGAGGAAGAGGAAGAAGAGGAGGAGGAAGAAGAGGAGGAGAAAAGATTAATTAACGTTATCATCAACTACTTAGGTTTAGTCAAATGTAAAGGGTTAAAATGTGAAAATAAATGTGTGGACCCAGCATCAAATTTCTGCTTTTAATCCATTTAGAGAGAATATATTAGAGGATTATGGTAAAAATGTCTGCAATATAAATATATATATATATATATAAAGTTTTTATAATTACTATTTATTCAACACATTTCTCTCACGTTTGCATTTTAACGCAGCGTTCGTCAACATCTAGATGATGTCATGTTACGCAAAAACTAAACATGTTGCTTTATTTAAGATATTTTAGCTAAAACTGAATATACTGGGTTGCGTCCATAGCAACCACCATAGCAACCACGATAGCAACCTGGTGAGATGTGACAAAAATCAATACGGTCTAATTATGAAGTAATACTTGAACCTTTAAAATGTGAAAATAAACGTATGAATAACTTGCACACATTCTTGTTTTGTGGACCCAGCATCACATTTCTTTTAATCATTTATTTTAGCCTGTTTCACTAGCAGCTCTATCCTTTTTATTCTACTTAACTTTAATTTCTTGATAGTTTTAGACATCACAACCTACTGGATCTAAGCTCTAAGATAAGATAAACCTTTAATGTCCTGAGTGGGAAATGTGTCTCAGAGAGGAAATCAATAGCGGAGGTTCACTAATGTAAAATAATGCTGCACACAACTGCAACACACACAATATATGACATCATGTATTAACCTTCCTGTCGTGCTCCCGGGTCAAATTGACCCCGTCTGTTTTTACTGTTCCTTCTTTCCTTCCTTCCTTCCTTCTGTCCTTT
>NC_070578.1:37940370-37950370 GCF_027409825.1 Scomber japonicus
GAAAAGTCGATAAACTCTCAGATGAACGTTGATGATTCATCTGTTTTCTGGTCGGGTATGAAATGAAATGCATTATGGGATACGTGGATTATAGGATACGCAGATTCTTGAGGAGATTTTATGCTTTTAAATACCCAGAAACCCCCAAAATTATGTCACCTGGGTTTGATACCAGGTGGCATGAGTGACTGAGTGACTGAGTGACTGACTGACTGACTGAGTGACTGAGTGACTGAGTGACTGAGTGACTGACTGACTGACTGACTGACTGACTGACTGAGTGACTGAGTGACTGAGTGACTGAGTGACTGAGTTACTGACTGAGTGACTGAGTTACTGACTGAGTGACTGACTGACTGAGTGACTGACTGACTGAGTGACTGAGTAACTGACTGACTGACTGACTGACTGACTGACTGACTGACTGACTGACTGAGTGACATGACTGACTGACTGACTGACTGAGTGACTGAGTGACTGACTGAGTGACTGACTGACTGACTGACTGACTGAGTAACTGACTGAGTAACTGACTGACTGACTGACTGAGCAACTCCTTTCCTACCTCCCTCCTTTCCTTCCTTCCTTCTTCCTCCCTCCTCCCTTCCTTCCTCCTTTCCTTTCTTCCTCCCTTCCTTCCGCCTTTCCTTCCTCCTTTCCTTCCTTCTTCCTCCCTTCCTTCCTTCCTTCTTCCTTCCTTCTTCCTTCCTTCTTCCTCCATTCCTCCCTCCTTTCCTTCCTTCTCCCTCCCTTCCTCCCTCCTCCCTTCCTTCCTCCTTTCCTTCCTTCTTCCTCCCTTCTTCCTTTCCTTCCTCCCTCCTTTCCTTCTTCCTCCCCCCTTCCTCCCTTCTTTCCTTCTTCCTCCCTTCCTCCTTTCCTTCCTTCTTCCTCCATTCCTCCCTCCTTTCCTTCTTTCTCCTTTCCTTCCTCCTCCTCCCTTCCTTCCTCCTTCCTTCTTCCTCCCTTCATTCCTCCCTCCTTTCCTTCCTTCTCCCTCCCTTCTTCCCTCCTCCCTTCCTTCCTCCTTTCCTTCCTTCTCCCTCCCTTCCTCCCCTCCTTTCCTTCCTTCTTCCTCCCTTCCTCCCTTCCTCCCTTCTCCTCCCTTCCTCCCTTCCTCCCTCCTTAACTTCCTTCCTTCCTCCTTTCCTTCCTCCCTTTCCTTCCTTCTCCCTCCCTTCCTTCCTTCCGCCTTTCCTTCCTTCTCCCTCCCTTCCTCCTTCCTTTCCTTCCTTCTTCCTCCTTTCCTTCCTTCTTCCTCCCTTCCTCCCTCCTTTCCTTCCTTCTTCCTCCCTTTCTTCCTTCCTCCCTTTATTCTTTCCTCTGTCCTTCCTTCCTCCTTTCCTACCTCCCTTCCTCCATTCCTCCCTCCTTTCCTTCCTTCTTCCTCCCTTCCTTCCTCCTTTCCTTCCTTCTTCCTCCCTTCCTCCCTCCTTTCCTTCCTTCTTCCTCCCTCCCTTCTTCCCTCCTTACCTTCCTTCTTCCTCCATTCCTCCTTCCTTTCCTTCATTCCTCCGTCCTTCCTCCCTTCCTTCCTCCTTTCCTTCCTTCCTCCTTTCCTTCCTTCTTCCTCCCTTCCGCCTTTCCTTCCTTCCTTCTTCCTCCCTTCCCTCCTTTCCTTCCTTCTTCCTCCATTCCTCCCTCCTTTCCTTCCTTCTCCCTCCCTTCCTCCCTCCTCCCTTCCTTCCTCCTTTCCTTCCTTCCTTCCTTCCTCCTTTCCTTCCTTCTTCCTCCCTCCTTTCCTTCCTTCTTCCTCCCCTTCCTTCCTCCCTCCTTTCCTACCTTCCTTCCTCCCTCCTTTCCTTCCTTCTTCCTCACTTTCCTCCGTTCCTTCTTCGTCCATTCCTCCCTCCTTTCCTTCCTTCTTCCTCCCTTCCTTCCTCCCTCCCTCCCTTCCCTTCATTCTTCCTCCCTCCTTTCCTACCCTCCTTCCTTCCTTCCTTCCTTCCTCCCTTCTTCCTCCCTTCCTCCCTCCTTTCCTTCCTTCCTCCTTTCCTTCCTTCTTCCTCCCTTCCTTCTTCCTCCATTGCCCCCTCCTTTCCTTCCTTCTTCCTCCCTTCCTTCCGCCTTCCCTTCCTCCCTTCCTTCCTTCTTCCTCCCTTCCTTCCTTGACTCGACAACACACACACACACACACACACACACACACACATCTGAGCTCTTTACCGTCTGTGCATCGGCGAAGCTAGCGGCTAGTTTCGGCTGCAGGATCTTCTCCTGCGTTCCCTCTACGAGCTGGTGGCTGCTGTGCTGCCCCACACGTAAACCTCGCAGGTCTCAGACACCACGGGGGCCTCGCCCGTCAGGATGCTGTCTGGACTCACGCAGGTACGAGAGTAGTCGGATGCCATGCGACCACACCTAGCAAAGAAAAGATAAAGATTAAAAAGGGTTGTGAACGACATTTTTAGGAGTAACCGGTGCGACTAGTTTCACACTCAAGGGTTTCCTTCTTTACTCACAGCAGAGGGGTCAAACTCATTCTCACTCAAGGGCCACAGAGAGAACAGTTTGATCTCATGAGGGCCGGATTATTAAAAGGAAGGAAGGAAGGAAGGAAGGAAGGAAGAAGGAAGGAAGGAAGGAAGGAAGGAAGGAAGGAAGGAAGGAAGGAAGGAAGGAAGGTAGGAAGGAAGGAAGGAAATCAAGAAGGAAGGAAAGAAGGAAAGGAAGGAAGGAAGGAAAAGAAGGAAGGAAATAAGGAGGGAAGGAAGGAAGGAAGGAAGGAAGGAAGGAAGGAAGGAAGGAAGGAAGGAAATAAGGAATGAAGGACGGAAGGAAATAAGGAATGAAGGACGGAAGGACAGAAGGAAGGAAAAGAAGAAAGAAAATCAGGAGGGAAGGAAAGATAGACAGGAGGAAGGAAGGAAGGACAAAAAGAAGGAAGGACGGACAGAAAGGAGGTTGGACTGACGGAAGGAAGGAAATCAGGAGGGAGGAAGGAAGGAAGGTAGGATAGATGGAAAGAAGGAAGGACAGACAGAAAGGAGGATGGACTGACAGAAGGAAGGAAAGAAGGAAGGACAAAAGAAATAAAAGGGAGAAACGGCAGATGGAAGGAAGGAGGAATGATGGACAGACAGGGGGAAAGAAGTAAAGAAGGAAGGAAATAAGGAGGAAGGAAGGAAGGGAGGAAGGAAAAGAACACAGGAAGGAAAAAGGACCCGGATCGGACCACTTGATGGGCCGGTTCTGGAACCGCGGGCCTCATGTTTATTTATCTCACCTCTTCAAAGAGACAGAGCGCTGCCTCGTACAGCGAGCAGAGGCCGTCAGACGTCCGCGTTGGTTCTCTCCACTGGCTGCGATCAGCTGACGAGCCCTGAAACAATCAATAACAAATCAATGGTTAGAACAAACATGGCGGCAAAACTGCTCAATATTATCACAGAACCTCGGGGGGGGGGGCGATTACATTCAGGAGTCACATACAGTCTAATATGATCTGATGATGGGGGTGGAAAGGGTAGAGAGGGAAGGAAAGACTGATGGAAGGAAGGACAGATGGAAGGAAGGAAGGAAGGAAGGTAGGAAGCAAGGAAGGAAGGAAAGAAGGGAGGAAGGACTGATGGAAGGAAGGAAGGAAGGAAGGTAGGAAGCAAGGAAGGAAGGAAAGAAGGGAGGAAAAGTAGGAAGGAAGGAAGGAAGGAAGGAAGGAAGGAAGGAACCTCGCTAGTTTAAGCCTTCTTCAATGCAGTATGATGTTCATTTGGGACATTTTGGCCTCCCTGATTTTATATGTGACGATAAAGCAGGGTATGCATTAGGGCGTGGCTACGTCCTGATTGACAGGTTGATTGACCAATGTCCTCGAGATCCAGCCCTCGCAACCATAGCAACCTCCCCGCTCCGCCCATGGCCCCGCCTCATGCCCATATAAGTAGATCCATGTTTTTATTTTTCCCAGCATGCACCTGAAATTTTCAAGATGGCGCTGCCTCGATTAGAAACTATTGGCTTCCGAGCAGCAGTCCACAAACCAATGGGTGACGTCACGGATGTTACGTCCATTTCTTTTATACAGTCTGTGGTTGCAGCCTTACAGTTATCTTGCAAAGTTAAAAAGTAGTTTTATTAGCAGTATGTTATATTTTGTGGTAATTTGACTCTTTATCGCATTTATATTTATATACTAAGATTGTTTCTATTCTTTATAATTCACTTTTTGTGGTATTCATGATTGTTATTTCCATAAATAACCAAAATGATCTATCTATAATAAAATATCTATCTTAATGGGAAACCTTTTACACTGCTGCATGTTGCATATGATAATTTATACTGAAGTGACATTTATTAAAAGACACTAACATTTTAAAATCCAAATGAATTTCAAAATAAAAGAACAGTCATATATAATATATAATATATATAAGGAAGGAAGGAAAGAAAAGAAGACGAAAGGATGTAAGGGAGGAAGGAAAGAGGGAAGGAAGGAAGGAAGGAAGGAAGGAGGGACAGATGGAAGGAAAGATGGAAGAAATGGAGGAAGGAAGGAAGGAAGGAAGGAAAAGAAGACGAAAGGATGTAAGGAAGGAAAGAGGGAAGGAAGGAAGGAAGGAAGGAAGGAAGGAAGGAAGGAAGGAGGGACAGATGGAAGGAAAGATGGAAGAAATGGAGGAAGGAAGGAAGGAAGGAAGGAAGGAAGGAAGGACAGAAGGAAGAAAGGGAGGAAGGATAGATGGAAGAAATGAGAGAAGGAAGGAAGGAAGGAAGGAAGGATAGATGACAGACAGGAAGGAAGGAAGAAAGGAAGGAAGGAAGGAAGGAAAGAGGGAAGGAAGGAAGGAAGGACAGATGGAAGGAAAGATGAAAGAAATGGAGGAAAGACAGGAGGAAGGAAGGACAGATGGAAGTACGAAAAGAGGAAGGAATTTAGGAGAGAAGGAAGGGGAGAAAAAATATATATAGTTAAAGTCTCGTCTTGTCTCGTGAGCTGAGTTTATGGTCACACCTCTACCAAACCTTATAAACTCAAACCTTGGATCTGAAGGTGGAAACACATCATAAAAAAGCTGGTTTTATATTTTCATGCTGGTGCATCGGTGGCGCTCTGAATAAAAGATGCAGAATTCGAGTCATGCTTTACTGAACCTCTCCTAAAATGGTTTCAGTCATCCCACCTTAAGAGCTCGAACTCTTCCTGAATCCTAAAACCTGATCCTGCTTTTATTTCCTTTTTGCTTTCCAGTGATTTCCATTTAAAAAAGAAAAGAAAGAGTTGCTGGGATGAAAGGTTGGGTAATTTAATGCTTGGTAGAGCAAGAAGGGAGAGGAAGGAAGGAAAGAAGGAAGGAAGGAAGGGAGGAAGGAAGGAAGGAAGGAAGGATAGATCACAGAAAGGAAGGAAGGATAGATGACAGGAAGGAAGAAAAGAAGGAAGAAAGGAAGGAATGAAGGATGGAAGAAAGTGAGTAAGGAAGGACATAAGGAAGGAAACAGGGAAGGAACAAAGGGAGGAAGGGAGGAAGAAAGAAATAAAAGAGGGAAGGAAGAAGGGGGAGTAAGGCAGGAGAGATGAAAGGAAACAGGGAAGGAAGAAAGGGAGGAAGGGAGAAAGGAAGGAAGGACGGAAGGAAAGGAAGGAAGGAAGAAAGAAAAGAGGGAGGGAAGGAAGGAAGGAAGGAAGGAAGAAAGAAAGAAAGAAAGAAAGAAAGAAAGAAAGAAAGAAAGAAAGAAAGAAAGAAAGAAAGAAAGAAAGAAAGAAAGAAAGAAAGAAAGGAAGGAAGAAAGAAAGAAAGGAAGGAAGAAAAGAGGGAAGGAAGGAAGGACGGAAGGAAAAGAAGGAAGTTAGGAAGGAAGTAAGGAATGAAAGAAGGAAGGAAGGAAGGAAGGAAGGAAGGAAGAAAGGAAGGAAGGAAGGAAGATGGACCAGACTGAACCCCTCAGCTGTTCTATGGATGAGAAGACGAGACTGAGCTAAAGAGTCTCTGACGTAAAGATACAAATATAACTTCTGCTGTAAACTCGCTTCACTTATCAAAGCACTTAAAGCAGGAAGAGGGTCGAACTCATTTACATTCAAGAGTCATATACAGACTAATATGATCTGATGATGTGGAGTGGATAGGTAAAGAGAGGGAAGGGAGGAAGGAGGGAAGGAAGGAAGGAAGGAAGGAATAGAAGATGAAAGGAAGGAAGGAAGGAAAGAAGTAAGGAAAGATGGAAGAAATAAAGGAAGGAAGGAAAGATGGAAGAAAGGAAAAGACAGGAAGGAAGGAGGGAGGAAGGAAGAAAAGAGGGAAGGAAGAAGGGGGAGTAAGGCAGGAAAGATGGAAGGAAACAGGGAAGGAAGGAAGGAAATAGGGAGGGAAGGAAGGAAGGAAGAAAAGAGGGAAGGAAGGAAGGAAAAGAAGGAAAAGAAGGAAGGAAAAGAAGACAGGAAGGAAGGAATGAAGTAAGGAATGAAGGAAGGAAGGAAGGAAGGAAGGAAGGACAGAAGGAAGAAGGGGATCCCTCTATCCCTCGCCCCTCATATTTCACCCCCTCTCTTCTTTAACCCCCTCCTCCCTTCATCCCCCCGTTCTTACCAGCGAGCGTCTCATCTGCATCAGTATGTTCATGAAGCAGTCGTATCCGATGAGTCCTTCCTGGTTCAGCTGCACCTTGCTCTGCTCCATCGTGCTCACCACCGCCGACGCCGCCAACGCCATCTCGATCCACTCCAGCAGGTACCGCAGCGACCCCCTCTGCGACGCCAAACCCAGCAGCAGCTCCGACGCCAACCGCCTCCCCAAGATATCCGCCCCCGAATTCGGCATGGTGACCCCCTTCAGGAACGTCGTGACCTGAGCGAGACAATCCAGCCCCATCGGCGGGATCTTGCTCTCGTTAGCCAAAGACAGCGGCGGCAGCGAGCTAACGACGTCGATGGCCGTGTGGATGACGTCATTGCACAGGTTGATGTTGCCTCCGCCTGGCGCTCCGCCGGGTCCCGGTGGCGGCGGCATCATCCAGCTCTGCCGCAGCAAAGCGAAGAGGAGGCTCAAGCCCGTCCTCACGCCCATCTCGATGAGGGCGTCGGTGCTGGACCGCGGCCGCTCGCTGACGGAGTGCAGGTCGGCCGAGCCCGAGTTGTTCTCCGGCGAGTGCTGCTGCTGCTTCACTTTCCCTTTATCGTGGTATTTGTTGGAGAGGGCGTAGAAGATGCGTTGGAGCACCAGCACCCGTTTGCGTAAGGCGGCGGCGAACGGCGAGTCGGAGCAGACCATCTTGGCCAACGCCAGCTGGCTGTTGAGCAGAGCGTCGAGGTAGTGCTCTTGCTCATCGCTGGAGAGGGACTCGCGCTCGAAGTCGGGCAGTTGGGGACCTTTGAGGCAGAGCACCTGCTGCGGGAGGAGCACCACCTCTTTGTTGGCCAGCAGCTTGGAGTAGAGCACCGTGACTCCCTCCCGCGTGGCGATGGACTCGCTGTCCTCCGTGATCCATGAGCTGTTGAGGTGCTCGAGCCATTTCAGTTTCACCGGGGGGATCGTTAAAGCCATGGCATGTCACTGCGGAGCCATCAGTCCTAGGAGAGAGGAAGAGGAAGAGGAAGAGGAAGAGGAAGAGGAAGAGAGGTTTTTAGTTGTTTATTCAGATTATAAAAACTATACTGTGCACAGAAGGATACAGGAAGAAAGGAAGGAAGGAAGGAAGGAAGGAAGGAAGGAAAGCGTGAAGGGAGGGGGAAGGAAGGCAGGAATGAGGAAAGAAGGAAGGAAAGGAGTAAGGAGGGGGGAGGAAGGAAAAGAGGAAGGAAGGAAGTGAGGAAAGATGTATGGAAGGAGGAGGGAGCAAAGAAAGAGGGAAGGAGGGGAAGAACGAAAGAAAAATTAAGGAAAGGAAGGAAGGAAGGAAGGAAAGGAAGGAAGGAATGAAGGAAGACAGGAAGGAAGGAAGGAAAAGAAGACAAGAAGGAAGGAAGGAAGGAAGGAAGGAAGGAAGGAAGGAACTAAATTTCATAGCAATGGCTCAAGAAATAGTGCAGAATATTATTTATTTTAAAAAACAACATATATATACACAAACATTATATCCAGAGTTTCCCAGCTATTCTACAGACTGTGGCGGCCAACTATAGTCTAATTTTGTGCCACTACAGTTTCATAGTGAGCCAAACATTGTTTAGAGTACAAATGTTTTATAAAATGCTCTTAAGAGTGCACCACAATGATGCATTTGACTTTAAAAATAACCCTAGAGAGTCAAACCGAGGTCCAAACACTATAATCTCTCAAAATGATGTGGGAAACACTGATATATATATATATTATATATGTAAAATGCACATTTGCATGAGTATAATTGCACAGCAGGACTCTGCAAACTCATAAAGTCCATGAAACAACGTGAAAATGTTAAAGTCAACCTGGTGAACAGCTGTTTATTTACCCGAGTGTCATTAAAAGTATAAACTCATTAACTGTGTAATAGTTTAAACTGTGTGTGCACCCTTACCCTTAACCTTAGCCTTAAATCTGCAACCACTGCTCTTATTCCTACATTTATTATTACCGCTTTTATACTTATATACTATTTTTATGTTTCTCATTGTTTCCTGTTTTATGTTTATTATCTCTTGCTGCTGTTTTTTTTATGTATTACTATCAGCCACTGGAGACACATGCTTCTGTTTCTACTGCTGTGTAATAACATTAAAAGGCACTGAATTGAATTTGAATGTCTTTCACAATAAAAGCACAATATAAAAAATAACATCAATAACCTTTAATAGTTTCCAGTTTGTTGAATCTTTCTAAGAGCAACTTTAACTTTAACACACACACACACACACACACACTGCTTGTTTTACCAGAGGCTGCACACACACACACACACACACTGTACAAACACACACACACACACACACACACACACACACACACACACACACACACACACAGGTTGGTATTTTACTGTGCACATGTTCACTGTTTCAGTTGTTTAACATGTTAACATTTACTCACTCAGGTGCAAAATCAATACAAGGAGAAAAAAAACAGCTGCAATAAATAAATGAGAGAAGAAGAAGAATAGCTTTATATATACAGTGATTCACTTTATCTCTGCAGTTTGAAGGATAAAGTCCAGGAGCCGTAATGTAAATACACACACACACACACACACACACACACACACACACACACACACACACACACACACACACACACACACACACACACACACGTGTTGACCTGTACGTGACAGGTCAGAGTACTCGAAAGCTTCTGAAATCAGAAAAGAAGGAAGGAAGGGAGGAAGGAAGGAAGGAAGGAAGGGAGGGAGGGAGGGATGGTGGGATGGTGGGAGGAAGGAAGACATGAAGGAAGGGGAAAGGAGGGAGGGAGGAAGGGAGGGAGGGAGGGAGGAAGGAAGGAAGGAAGGAAGGAAGGAAGGAAGGAAGGAAGGAAGGAAGGAAGGAAGGAAGACATGAAGGGAGGAAGGTGAAAGGAAGGAAGGAAGGAAGGTGAAAGAAAGGAAGGGAGAAAGAAAGGGAGAAAGGGAGGAAGGATAGATGACAGGAAGAAAGGAAGGAAGGAAGGAAGGAAGGGAAGACATGAAGGAAGGAAAAGAAGCTTGGAAGGAAGAAAGGGAGGAAGGAGGGAAGGAATGGAAGACAGGAAGGTACAGTGATTCACTTTATCTCTGCTGTCTTTTATAATGTTTAGCTGCAGTTTGAAGGATAAAGTCCAGGCTCCGTAATGTAAATACACACACACACACACACACACACACACACACACACACACACACACACACACACACACACACACACACACACGTGTTGACCTGTACGTAACGGGTCAGAGAGTACTCAAAACTTTACTTGAAAGCTTTTGAACTCAGGTAACATCTTAAATCCAGTTTCAGAGTAAACCGGTTCTTCTGGAGTGTTTGTATTATAAACCGCCCGACTGATGATGATGATGATGATGATGATGATGAAGATGATGATGATGATAATGAGTCTGAATGAAAGGTGGGATCATCTGCAAACTCTAAATCTCAAAGTGTAGTTCAC